>NW_011477484.1:24051-28753 GCF_000754665.1 Bison bison bison | reverse complement strand
GGTCAGGAGAGAAGTCCAGCCCGTCCCCCTCCCCCTGAGAGCCCTCCCTGCAGCCCCCTCAGGACCCCCAAAGTGAGACCCAGAGTCTGTGCTGTTCCGGGGGGAGCCCATCCACCTCTGCGGGTTCGGCGTCCAAGCCTTGGAGCTGCCCAGGACAGAGCGCCCTCTCTCCCCTCAGCCAGACTGAGGCCCTGGATCCCCGAGAGCTGCGTAGAGCAGAGGTGCATCCACGGGGCTGCGCTCTGAGGCCCAGCCCTGTCCAGCCCCCTGCCCCTCCTGATGCAGAGCTGAGCCCCCAGGCAGCCCCGCGTGGGTGAGAAGTAAGCCAGCAGGCTGTCAGGACACGGGACCTGGCAGTCTATCCAATCCCTTCACATACAGCACTGCACGGTCACATCCCGACCCGGAGCTCTGTGACTGTGATGGCTGAGTGAGGGACACTGAGGCCCCAAGATGCAGCTGCTTTTGGGGGCAGCCCCAGAGCTCAGCACCCGCGGGGTCCAGACCGGGCTGGGCGGAGGCTTTCACAGACACGGCTGACCACGGCCCGGGCTGCCCCAGGGAGGCTGGCACCCTGAGGAGAGTAAAGGTCTCCAGGAGGGCCCAGGGGCCGACCCTCCAGGGAGATGCGGTCCGGTTTGTCAGAGGAAGTTCCCCTGACTGCTGGGGATGGATTCGGGGTGAGGGGTGCTGCTGGGGCGTCAACAAAGCTGGTGGAGGCGGACTTGGGGGCTTGAGAGGGAAACCGGGGCCACCAGGCTGCGGGACTGGGCGGCTGGGCGGTCAGTGGGGGCCGGGGAGGGGGCCGGGGGGTGAGGAGGGCCATCGCTGCCTGTCCACCCACCAGGCTGGCGCGGGACCAAGTGGTACCGCCGCCCCGCCCCAGCGCAGGGAACACAGTCGCCTGGTAATTCTCCTGATCCCTTTATCCTGTGCTTTAATAAATAATTTACCTGAACTACTCACATGGAAATTTCAACATTATTAAAAATTAACTAACTTAAATGAGTCCATGGTAAATAGCTGGCGTGGCTCTTCCGAGGCGAGAAGCCGCAGGCCGCGCAGGACAGCGGGTCAGGGCAGGCAGACGGGGCGGGCTGCGCGCCCCATCCCCCGAGGCTGAGCCGCCTGGGGAGAGCACACGCACCTCTCTGGGCCCCTGGTGTGGCACGACCACCCTGCCTGGCCCCCAGGACAGCAGGGAGGACCCAGAGGAGGGGAAGAAGCGTGCGAGGGACCCAGGGCTGGGAGCGTGGCCGCACGCTCCCTGCCTGGCTTGGCCGGGGATGGGGAGCTCCCAGAGCCGGCCGGGCTGTCCTGACGAGCTCCCCTTAGCCACGGGGCTAGGGTGCAGAGTGTGGAAGAGCGAGCAGAGGGTCAGCCCACGGGGCTGCTGAGCATGGTTCCAAGTCCCCCCACTGGTGTCTCTGCCTTGAGACAGCGCAGCACCCCTAGCCAGGCAGTCACCCCAAACAAGGGTCCGACTGGGTCTTGTCTATTTTCATTAAAGACTGCCGGTGCACCCTGGGATGCTGAGTTTGCAGAAGTGGTGCAGCTTCCTAAGCGAACTGTCTTTTATAAGCAGTGTTTTCACCAGAGATGTGACTACACACGGTTTGGGGAGATGCCTGAGGACAGGCTGGCTGCAGGGGCAGCTGAGAGCCCCTCAGGGAAGTCACACACGTCAATGCTGCCCCGACAGGCCTGGGCCGTGGGCACCACTGGCCTAGGTCACAAGCAAGAGGCTCAGGGAAGGGAAGTGACAGGTTGTCCTGCAAGGTCGGGGGCAGGGCACAGCGCTAGGGTTAGCACCTGGGGTCCTGACCCCTCCCCCTGTTCCCCTCTGAGTCCAGCGGGAAATGAACACCAAGCCAGGGGCTGATGTCCCCATGGGAGCTCCACAGTGGTGGTCTGGGGCAATCTGAAACATGATCCGGGCAGGCTGCCTGTGGAAATCGACGTACTGATTCTACAGGTCAAGTGGAAATGCACAGGATCTTGAACAGCCAGGACAGACTTTAGCGGCTAAGACTGTGCTCCCAACGCAGGGGCCCGGGTTCGATCCCTGGTCGGGGAAGAGACCCCACGTGCCACGACTAAAGATCCCATGTGCGGCAGTGAAGCTCAGAGGCCCTGTGTGCCACAGCTGGGACCACCTGATTCTGATTTGTTATCAAATGACAATAATCAGGACAGGGTGGCCCCGGTACGAGAGACAGACAGAGCAATGGAACCAAACAGAGGCCAGAGCTGCACACGTGTGTCGTGGGCAGCAAGTGCGCAGAGGAGCTCAGGGGAGACAGGGCAGTCTTTCGGAATACACACATACGCCCCAGAAAAGAATCAGCTTGGATCCCAATCTCATACCACATATAAAAAGGAATTCCACACACATCACAGGCCAGGAGGGGCAGGAGGAGCCTTTTGGGGTGATGGCTGGATGGCGTCACTGACTCAGTGGACATGAGTCTGAGGAAACTCCGGGAGATAGTGAAGGACAGGGAGGCCTGGTGTGCTGCGGTCCCTGGGGGTCTCACGACTTAGAGCCTGGACAACAACGCTCCCGCCCTGCCTGCAAATAAGATCAAGGAATCGTTTTCCTCTAATCCTCCACCCCTCATCACCCACCTTCTGGACCTGACGGGTGACCGCAGGGGCCAGAGGCCAGGGTGGTGACCCTGCTGGCATTCCTGGTGTGCGGAGCCCACACCCGGGGCCGGGGCCTCTGCAGACAAGTCACCTCTGATGTTCAGCCCCCACGACAAGCCCTTGGGCAGCGTCTTTGTCTCATTTCACAGACAGGAGCACGGGGCTCCGAGGGGTACGGTGCCCGGGTCAGGGCTGGACCTCAGCGGCGGGGGTAGGCTGGGGCGCCGGAACCCTGCTCTGCACCAGCCCTGGTCGACGGAAGCCTCGTGCGGGCCCCTGATGCCACTTTAAAGCTCCAGGTGCGTTTAGAAAGCACTGGGGACAGGTGACGTCGATTTCAACAATACGCCGTGTTGACTCATGTTCAAATGTCAGCATTTAATAGGTAATCAGTATGGAGATTGTTAGTGAGATATTCTGGCGCTTTTTTTCTCCTCCTAGGCTAAGTCCTGGAAACGCAGTGTGCATTTCATGCACGCGGCACACCTCAGCGGGGCCCAGTCGCCTCTCAAGTGCTCAGGGGCTCACACAGCCCGGGGCCCCCGAGCTACATGGGGATAGGGGCCCCGACTGGACCGTGGAGCTGTTTCACAAGAGCGGGCTTGTCAAAACTCATCGAACCATCTGCCGACAGTGGGAGCGGCCTATTGCGTGTAAATTATACTTCAATACAATTGATTAATTGTAGAATTAAATACAATCGATTGATTTTGATTGATTACGTACAAAAAGATTCATTTAAAAACCCAGGCCTGCTGTTCGGGGGCAGGTGGGCGGGGGCTCTGCGGAGACGAGGCGGGTGGCGCCTGGGTGGTAGGAGCCGCCGGGGGCTTCCTGCTGTCGCTGGGCGGAGGCAGGGTTTAATTAAACCGGTCCACACCACACCTGGAGCGGGAGACCAGGCGTCCAGCCGGTGCAGCCCAGCGGGAGGAAGGGCTGCTTAACCTGCCGCGGGCCCGACTTTAGTTAATAAAATCGCATCCAAAGGATGACCTCGGAGCCTTCCTCTGCTCTCCTGAAGGCCAGGGCGAGGCCCCTCATAAAAGGTTATTAAGGAAAGTAAATAACTCGGCTGTTGCAGGGGGTGGGTTTCTGGCAGAGGCATCCTGGCCCCCAGAAGCTGAGGGCCCACCCGCAACCACAGCCAGGAGCGGGCAGGAGGCTGAGCCCTGCCATTCAACTATCCATCACTGTCGGAATCCCGCCTGGAAACTCCGTCATAAATGTGGGGAGAGGACTGCAGGCTGGAGCAAACTGGGGTTCTTCCAGGAGCCCCGGCTTCCATCCCTCTGGGACGCAGAAGCAAGCTTACCTGGAGAGAGGCCCGCTATCCATGTGGGGACAGAGGGGAGCCTGCCCCCCACTCACTGAGTGGCTGGTCAGGGTCTGGAGGGCTAGGAGAGACCCTCTCTCTCTGCATTGTGACTGGGGGCCCCTGAGGCTGCAGGCGGGCCTGGGACCTGAGTCCCCCGGGGCTCTGAGTCGGAGCCTCCGGCTGACTGGCATGCCCTGCAGTCTGGGTGTGAGTGTGGGCACCTGTCCCCAGCCACGCGACAGGCCCAGCCCAGGGTCAGAGTCAACCGTATTCTGGAGAAGACTTTGCAAACTGTAAAGGGCTGTGCACGCGTGAGAAGGAACAGGCGTAGCTCCCATGGTGTGCAGTGGCCTCCCTGAGCCTAGGGTTGACGCGCTCTGCTCTGGGCCAGCTTGGGGTGCAGTCAGTAGAGGCCTAAGGCCCGGGGACCCCGACAGAGCAGCGCTGAGGGCCGGCCCGCCCTGAGGCCTCCTGACTCAGCCCCCCAGCTCCAGGCACTGGGCCTGAGTGTTGCTCGCCAGAGGCCAGATGCCCAGAAACACCGGTGGCCACGGCTCCACCGCTGTCGCCCAGAGCGGCCGCCTGCGCTGGCTCTGAAGTCTGTCCGTAGAAAGGTGGCAGCCTCGTCCTTGCCCTTGAGCGTGGGCTGGACTTGTGACCGCTAAGGAGGAGCGTCGGCGGCAGGGATGGCGTGTGGGATCCGGCGGCGAGGGGCACGGCAGCACCTCCCCGAGCTGG
>NW_011477484.1:23383-23781 GCF_000754665.1 Bison bison bison | reverse complement strand
ACCCAGCTCAGCTGCTCCCCACTCCTGAGCCGCAGACGCCTTGAGATGAGACGCAAGTTGTGTTTCAAGCTGCTACAGTCGGGGGTAAATTTTCTGCAGAGACAGCTAACTGGGGGTGACCCTCCCTCGCCCAGTCCTGCCTTCTCCACTGTGTTGGGGATCGTCTTACCCCCCCTGCAGGAGCCAACACCAGAGGGTTTCCGCAGTGTGTGCAAAACAAGAGGGAAAGGCTCAGGAACAGGTTTAGCATCCCCCTGCTTTGCGGGGACGGAGGTGCTCTAAAACTGACGTGTGGTGCAGGCTGCCCAGTTCCCGAATACGCTAAACCAGTGAGCACCCACGTCAACCGGCGCTTTGCATCCCAGGATGGCTGCTGAGCACACGTGTGTGCATGTGTG
>NW_011477484.1:22111-23068 GCF_000754665.1 Bison bison bison | reverse complement strand
CTAGGTGATTGGGGGTCACCCTGGCTGTGCATGCGAGCTGGGGTGCTCAGTGGAGGGAACACTCTGGGCCCTGAATCCGGCTCACCTCTGAAGTGGGAGCCAGACCATGCATGTGTGTGCATGTGTACACAATGTGTGAGCGTGTGTGTGTGCACGCGTGCATGCACCTGGGTGTGCTCCCCACGGGGAGCCTGGTGTGCCCTGCTCCCCAGCCTAGCGCCAGGTCCCAGAGCTGAGGTCACTCCCCACCAGCCCACACTCCCAGCCAGCCTGTCTCGGACCCAGAGTTTCCAGCACCTCCGAGGGAAGCAATGCAGAGGAGGGTCCCCGGGGAACCAGCCTCCCCAGGGACCCGGAACCAGCGCCTGCTTGGGCCCAGCAAGGCCTCTTTCCAGCAGTCGACTTCGACTCTGGATTAATCTGGATTTTTAAGCACAATTAAAGAGGTAATCAGGGTCGGCGGTGCCTTTCAAACACAGTTTAGCACAAAATCCTAATGCAGGAATTACACAAATGGATATTGTCAATATAATGGATTCCCACCAATTGCGGCGAGCCGGGCTGGCCGGGGCTGTGTGCCGGGCGCCGCCAGGCTAATTCAGCCGCGGGAACCGGGTGCGCCCGGCCTGCTGCTCCACGTTCATTACCGGGGAGCTTGTAACATGTTTCTGAGAATTCATTAGGGAAAGAAAACAGTAAAATTTGAAGTTATTTGTAAACCCAATGGGGAAAACATGCATCCTTTCGAGAAAGGAAATGTGTCGATTGCAGACAGAGCAGGCGTGGGGGATGGAGGCTGTGGGGGGTGCCTCCCCGAGGGTGGGGGCTCCCCGAGGCTGGAGGCTGCGGGCCTGGAGGTCTGGGGGCCTCCCTGAAGCTGTAGGGAGTGGGGGCTCCCCAAGGCTGGAGCCTCCCCAAAGCTGGAAGCTGCGGGCCTGGGGGGTGGGGGCCTCCCCG
>NW_011477484.1:17179-21884 GCF_000754665.1 Bison bison bison | reverse complement strand
ATCACAGCCCAGAGGCAAAGCCCACAGACTGGCCTCCTGCTGCAGTCTGTGCGCCCCGGGAGCTGTGACGGAGGTTGCATGGCCCAAGGCACCCTGGTAGGAAGATAGCCCCTCTGCAGAAACTTTCAGCTGAAAAGCCCCCCAGGCCCTCCCTCCCATCTCTCACCCCATCTCCTCACCGCCCCCCAGCCCCACTGCACGAGCTCTTTCCCGCCTCTCTCTTCCGGGCAGAATCCGCTGGATTCCCGCCGTCTCCACCTAAGCCCCCTCCCTGGGCTCCCTGAGACTCTCCCAGACCCACCAGTCAGGCCTCCTCTGCCCTGGCACTCCACACACCCCTGGCGACAACCCCCATGGTGCCTGTGGCCTCCGGACCCCAAGCGCCAGGACGGGAGCTGTTTATTTGTTCACCGCCACACCCGTAAATTGGGGAACCCCTGTAAACACACGCTGAGCACTGGACTTGGGAGAGAGACCTCATTCATGGCATGCCCAGCTTGCCCCTGTGCTCCCTGTGGTGGCGGGGGGCAGTGCTCCCCCATTTACGGTGCTCTGTCTGGACCTGGGCCACATGGGGTGAGTGGGGACTTGGGGAGCCCCTGCCCTCGGTCCAGCGGGCCGGGCAAGGGAAGCGCATTGCATCTGGTGAGGCTGAGCTGACGGTCTGGGGGTCTCAGTGGGCGCCGTGGGCTCAGGGCAGTGACGGCTGCCCTGTCCCCTCGGGGACAGATGACAAGCACCATGACAGCGTGAGAGCGTGGTGAGCGGGGGGCAGAGAGGCGGCCTGTCGTGTGCAGAATCTGAGGGCTTGCTGGGAGGAGCAGGGGTGTCCCCTGGGCCTGGGGGCAGACCTGGGTGGGGCTGCATGCCAGCCTGAGGTCCCCAGAGGGTCCAGGTGGGTGTCCCCCTGCACAGGGGCAGCACGCTGGGGGCACTCGCCACACCAGCATGGGGCAGAAGGAGCCCTGGAGGAAGATGGCGGGGGCTGGGAGGGGGCGGGGGGTCACAGGGAGTGGGCAGGAAGAGAGGCACCCCAAGGCCCTCCTGGGGCAGGACGAGCCCTCGGAACAAAGAAGCTTCCCTGCTGGGGGTGCCGGGCCCGTGGGGCCAGGCTGAGTCTGCCGGCGTCCACTCTCTCCGGCAGAAGCGCTGGCCTGGGTCACCCAAGGCCCAGCCTTTCAGGATGGCTGCTTGGGGGGGCCTCTCCCCTGCAGGACCTCCCGAAGCCCCACCCTCGGGGCACCCCCACCGTGGGAACTGGCCAGGGCTGCAGCTGCCCCTTCCGGCCGGAACACAGAGGTTAATGGAGGCAGTGGGGTGGGAAGGCCCAGTGTGGAGGGAGCGGGCTGGGAGGACCCCTGTCTTTTCCGGCTGGGATGGAGCGAGGACAGATCAAAGCCCAGGGGTTTATGAGCCGCGGGGGTGGCCGCCGGAACCAAGTAGGGGCATGCTTTGGGGCTGGCGCTGGGATCCCAAGATTCCCAGCCTTGACGGATGGGCTGGGGCACCCGGCAGGGCCCTGCTAAGAGTCCCTTCTGCATGCTGGGTGTTTACCATGCTCACAGCCGCCAGGAGGCTGGGGTCCTCGTCCCCTTGACAGCTGGAGAAACGGAGGCTGGGGCCAGATGACTTGCCCACAGCCACCCAGCCGGCCAGCGGCCAAACCAGGAGTGGGCCCAGGCCTGGATGGCCTCACAGGCTCCCTGGGGCCCGACTGCCACGGAGAGGTCTCCCTTTTGGTGGGCAGACGGGCCTGAGGGCTGTGGTGGGGACACCCTGGGCTTTCGGGGCTGGAGCTGGGGGTGGGGGGAATCCCCATTGTGTGGGGTTGACACAGCACTCTTGGGGGCCAGCGGAAGGCCCTGGAGTCTCCAGGTCACAAGCCGAGGCCACTGGTTATGTCTCTGCAGTGACACCTTCCTGCTCCCACGCCAGGGGTCTCTCCCCCAATCTCTCTGTTTCTCCCTCTGTCCCAGCCCTTCAGCACCTCCCCACACACCTCCATCCTCACAGCCCCTCCCACCTCCTCAGCCGTGTTTGTCCCCCCCGGGCATCGGGCCCCTCTGGGGTCCTGGTCCCATCCCTCCAGGCCCAGCAGGGCCCCAGCCATGAGGGCGGGAGTTCTTTGCTCCTGGGAAGGCAAAGGGTCCAGAAGCTTTGCCCCACGACCAGTGAGCTCTGCCCCCCCTCCCTGGGGCCTGCTGCCCACCCTCAGGGCTGCCCCGCTCAGGGAGTGAGGCAGACAGACCAGAACCCCCTTAGGGCTTGGGGTTCGGGGCAGCCCGGCTCCTCTCCCTGCCTCAGGCTGAGCCCAGGCCCCAAGCCCCACATCCCAGTGGCCTCATGTGGCCTCCCTGCCTCCTCCCTTTCTGGCCCCGACAAGAGGCCGCCTCTGAATCTCCGGGCCGTCCCATCTCCGGGCCGTCCCATCTCCGGGCCGTCCCATCTCCGGGCCCTGGCCTCTGCCGTGCCCTCCCCACGACAGCTCTTCTTCAGTGAACAAGTCCAGCTCGTCCTGTGAGGCCCAGTGCCACCGTCTCCTGCAGAGGGGGGACGTGCCTGGGCTGCAAGGTCCTGCAGACCCCAGACCCCCGTGCTGACCACATTGTGGGGCTGGCTGCATCCTCTGGGACCCTCTGCACCCATTCCTGTGAGGGTCAGGCCTGGAAGGGAGGCCCCTGCCTGCCCCAGGGTCAAGTTTAGCCCCACTAGGCACTGCTGTGCAGCCTGAGCAAGGCCCTTGGCCTCTCTGAGCAGGTGAGTTCTGCATTCAACGCTCCTGACAGTCTTTCTGGGTCAGGGGTTAGTATTGTCCCTACTTTACGTCTGGGGAAACCGAGTCTTGTCCCAAGAAAAGCCACCCACTATCTTCCTTCCCTGCCGGGCTGCCCCCCAGTGCCTTCTGAGGGTAGATTTTAATTAAGACAGTTTGTAATTACCTAGCTAGCTAATAAAACTCGAGGGAGTTTTAATTTTTTTGGCCTTATTTAAAAATTTCATCACTGTCTGCCAACATGGGGGAAAGAGGTCCTGGCAGAGTTGCCCGTGTGCCTGGCTCCGGGCTCAGGAGGCAGCAGGCAGGGGTGGCCGGGCTGTCCAGCAGAGACGGGGCCCATCGTGGGTGTCCCCGCCCAGCCCTGACCGTAGCCCCCATCAGGGTAACGTCTACCCAAGGACACCCTCCAGGGGTCTGAGGGTTCCTCCTCCCCCAGCCCCACAGGCCCTGCCGCCTCCCCAGCACAGGCTGGGACTCAAAGCCCCTTTTCAGGGCAGTCACAGCTCCTGCCAATATCCTGGGGTTTTGTGGGCGGGGCCGTGGGTGGGGGCGTGGCCAGGACTTGGAGGCCCATGGGGGCGGGGCCAGATGCAGAGGCCGCAGCAGAGCAGTGGGCAGTCTCCCGTCCACCACCTCCAGATCCATCCCACCCCTGCCCTTCTCAGTGTGGTCTGCTGAGGACCCACTGTGCGCTGGGACGCAGGTGTCGGCGTGGGTCTCTTCACACAAGGGCTGTCAGGCTCACCTAGCTTTTGGAACGCGGAGTCTGTTATCCTGGAACTGAAAGAGCAGGAAAATTCACACAAAGCTCACTTCTCTGGCTTCTTGTAACTCCCCTGCCCCTGCCCCCAGCCCGAGGGTAACCTTGGGCCCCCATTTAGGGCTCGTTGCCCCCGTCTGGCAGCACCGCCTATGGTAGCAGGGCCCTGCCTGGCCCAGTCCCATCACTCCCGGGCCTCAGCATGGAGCTGCCCCCCAAATCCTGGGCCCCATCCTCCCTCCCCCATAAGTCAGCCCCAGGAACTGGGCCCAGAGGGGCTGGGTCCCTGAGCTGGAGCCGGCCCCGAGCGCTGCTCAGAGTCCCCCAGCCTGATGAAGGGCACCCTGCCCTCACGCTGCCCTCCCCACTGAGGCCCAGAGACCTGGGCCAGGTTACCCAAGCTCAGCCCTGGGACCCCAGTGCAGCCCAGCGGGGGGACGCCAGGGCCAAGGGCTGGTCTGGCGGAGGAGGGGGTGGGGGTCCAGGAGGCCTTGGAGCCGGGGCATCTGGTCTGTGTCCTCCTGCCTGGAGCCCTGTCGGTCCCAGGCCCAGCCCAGCAGGTTGACGTAGCAGGTTGACAAGTGCCTTCCCTTCCTTCTGGAGGCTAATTAAATATTAATTGGCCTGGTGAGGTCAGCAGAAACCACTCCGTGGCTGAGAGTGAGATGTGTTTAATTCATTCTCCCATGGGGTGTCTGGCCGAGGGACCCCACGCGCCCCCAGCTGCCTCCACACTGGCCCGGCCTCTGTTCATCGGCCCGGCCCCTCTGACCGCTCACTGTCCATGCCCTGCAGTTGGCCTGCAGCTGCAAGAGGCCGCGGCCTGCTGGGCTGGGGCTTCCTCCGGTCTGTGGGAGGTGTGAGACAGTGCGGGGCTAGGGGGCCGGGACGTGCCTGGGGCAGAGCCGCCAGGGCAGGCGGGGTAGGCCTGGGGCAGAGCCGCCAGGGCAGGCGGGGTGGGCCTGGGGTGGAGCTACTGGGGCCGGCAGGGAATGGGCTCTCCATCCACCATCTGGTCCCCATCAGGGAGGCCCTGCCCGCCTGCCCTTGCAGCCTGGGCCATCTGGGGCTGGGAAGGGCTGGGCTACCCCCAAAACCTCCCCCAGAGAGGCCCCCATGCCATGGGTGGGCCCAGAGGTGCAGCCAAGGGCTGGCCGTGGCCCCGTCCC
>NW_011477484.1:16973-17079 GCF_000754665.1 Bison bison bison | reverse complement strand
CGTCCCCAGGCGCTCAAAAAAAAAGGCAGGGCCCCCGTGGGTGGAGCTCGATGGGAGAGATTCAAGGGCATTCGGGGGTCACCTTGTCAACCCCCTGGCTTATTTA
>NW_011477484.1:12024-16834 GCF_000754665.1 Bison bison bison | reverse complement strand
CCCTCGCCACCGCTAAGACCCTAGACGTGACAGGTGGGCCCTAGGCCAGGGTCAGAGGTGTGCCAGGCCTCCAGCTCTTCCCCTGACTCTGGCCTGGAGCCCTGCCGAGGGGCGGGACACAGGACTCCCCAGGGGCACTGCCCACCCCGGCCTGGGCACACCTCAGGGAGGGGGCTGGGACCCCCACACCTGGGTCTCTGGTCGGTCCCGTGTTAATTTTTTATTTATTTGAAAGTGGGACTGGAAGCGGTTTCAAAGTGAGTCTAAAGTAATTAGGAGTGCCTGCTGATGGATCGCACTAGAGGGACGTGGGGATTATTTATTACCAAGTCACTTGCCGGAAAGGTTAGAGGCTGAGAAGTAATTATTTTTCCCTCTTCACTCCCCCACCCATCCTCTCTGGTGGAAGGGGATGTTTTGCGGGGAGGGCGGCTTGGAGGTCTAGGACCAGGCCTCTCCGGGCCCTGCCCCAGGGAGGTGGGCCAACAGTGCGGCCTGTTCTAGGAAATTCTGGGGTCACAGGAGCCTCTGAGGGACCCACCCCTCTCCTTCTAGTCCCGTTCCTGGCATAAGTTCCCAGGAAGGGGAAGGGCGTGGCCTCGCTGTGTGCCCAGACCTGTGTGGGGCTCTAGGGCACCTGAGGGGTGTTGTGGGGCCGCACAGACACCTGGGGGTGTGGCCCTGGCAACTGGACAGTGGGAGCAAAGGCGCTGGGTGGGAACGGGCCCGGAGGCTGGGGCAGGACAGCGGGCATCAGAGCCCTGGCCGGGGCAGTTCACCCTGAGGGCTCTAGGTTCTGAGTGTTCGGAGGAATCTTTGGAGGGCTGGGAGTGGGGAGCGTGGGGCCCGTGAAGCACCTGCCAGGTGAGCACAGCCCCTGCACCTGCCCCAGCCCGGCCCAGCCTCGCCCTCGCTCCCAGCCTCTCCTGCAGCTGTGTCTCGCACCTCTAGGGAGCTGCCTTGCACAGCCAGGCTTGGATAGGAAGCTGGCAGTAGCAAGGGGCAGCTTAAACAGAAGACGGAATCTGCTGCTTCCTAGAGCTGAACTGTCTGGGATCCATCTCTGGCTTCAGGCCTGGCTTGATCCAGGGTTCCAGTGTCTCCCCCAGGATTCATGTCTGGGCTCCAATTATCCTGCAGTGGGAACTCAGGATTTCTACTTCCACCCAAGATAAGGTCAGGGGACTAGATTTACCTTCCCATCCAAAACAACTATTTTTTAAAAAACAGAAAAAATATAAAAAAGAATGATTTTTAAGATACTGGATATCAGGCAGTGAAGGACAGAGGTTCCTGAAAGATGGAAGAGAAACGAGGTGGGTCCTGACATGGGGAGAATTCTCATGCTGTGAGGCAGAGAGGAAGGACCCAGACATGGCCTGGCAAACTCCCTGAGAAAGAGCTAAGAATCTGGGGCCATCAAGGTGGAATTTGTGGGACAGGCACCCAAAGGAGAGAAAGAGCTCTGTACTGATTACTGCATGAAGTAGGAAATCATCTATGTCCTGGGAAAGAACCATCCCAGGATGAGAGGACAATGTCCTGGCCTCATTCAGGGCTGGGAGAAATGTCTTTTTCTACCAGCAGACTCAAGTTGGAAGAATCCATCGTTCACAGGGCCTTGGGGAGGATATTTGAGGAGGTCTTGCCTTGTACTGGGGAATTATTAGCTCTAAGTTGAGAGTTGCACAGAACCAACAACAGCAGCAAGACCGGAAAGGATCAGTTTCCCAGTAACTTCACTGCGTTCCCCAAAACACAGCTCATGTACGTTTCAGATCAGATCAGATCTGCTGGATTACAAACACATCCAGCAAACAACAAGGCAAGATTCACAATGTCTGGCATCTAATCAAAGATGATCAGGCATTAACAGAAGCAGAAAAACATGCCCCACAATGAGAACACTCAGCTAATTAAAACTGACCCTGCATGGACACAGATATTAGAATGGACAAAAGCATTAAATAAGTTATTATAGCTACTCTGTATGTTTGAAAAGCTAAATAGAGACATAGAAGATATTAAAAAAAAAAAAAGACTCAAACTTTTAGAGTTGAAATCAACAATGACTCAGACAAAAAAATATGCCAGCTGGTATTAATAGTAGATTAGACGCAGCGGAAGAAAAGACAGGCGACCTTGAAGACACAGTAAGACAATTTACCAAGAATGAAAATGGAACCAATAATTTTTTTTTAATGAAAGATTATCAGTTTTCTGAAAGACAGCATCCAGTGGCCTAACACATGTGTAACTGGAGTTTCTGAAGGAAAATGCATAAGCAAATATATTTGAAGAACTTCGGCAGAAAATTTACAAAATTTGATGAAATCTATAAACTCACAGATAAAAGCTCAAAATACTCTAAGAAAACTGCAAGGCACATCAACCAAACTGCTCGAAAGATGGCATAAGACAAGAAAACCTTAAAATCAGTCAGAGAAAAAAGCCATACACAGAGGAATTGGAGAGGGAAATGGCAGCCCACTCGAGTATGCTTGTCTGGAAGATCCCGTGGACGTTGGAGCCCGGCGGGCTACCGTCTACAGGGTCACAGCGATTCAGACACAGCTCAGCGCCTAAATCACCACAAAGGAGGAAAGACAAGAGTGTTAACAGGTTTATCACGAGACTAACGAAGCAGGAAGACAGTAGAGCAGTATCTTTAAAGTGCCTGAAACCCCATCAATCTAGAATTCGGTACCCAGCAAAAATTCTTTCAGAACTGGAGATAAAGATGTCCTCAGACAAATGGAAACCGCAAGGACGTGTGTTGCTAGAAACGTTAAAGCAAGTCCTTCCAGCAGAAGACCACTGCGAATCCCCACAGGGGTGAAAAGAACTGGAAATAGTAACTGCACTCCTTCCAATACCTCACGTCCTGACACCGCAAGCTCAGAAGACGAGAGGAACCTTTCTGATGCTCCATTTCTATGTCTGTAAAGTGAACATGATTATTATACCTACTTCCCAAGCTGGCTGATACCCACACGACAGAATGCGATTTGGCCACAAAGGAATGAGGCTCTGACCCCTGCTACAGTGTGGCTGAACCTCATGGGCACCATGCGGAGCAAAACAAGCCCGACGCAAAAGCACGCGGGCCGCACGATTCCACTCGCGTGATGCGTCCGGAACGGAGGGTTTGGGAGCTAGGTACAGGCAGGGGCTGAACAGTACTGTTAACCTGCTAAATGCCACTGAGTTACTCACCCTAAAGTGGTCAGTGGTTAACATTACGTTGTGTGAATTTTACCTCCATTAAAAAAGTGGTTGGAGGATTCGATCAAACGAGGTGAGCTTTGTGAAGACCCGTGCCAGCCCGGCAGTGGCTGGGGGTGCGCCTACAGCAGCTGTCCACACTGACCTCCCCGTCGCGTCCTTCCAGTTGCCCAGCGTCTCTGCTCCTGTTCCGGCAGCAGTGCCATCTGTGGGTGCTGTTATTTGCCCCCCCATTTCCCAGATGAGGAAACAAGGCTCCGAGAGGGCAGGCGGCTTGCCCAGGGTCGCGCAGTGAGGCTGGGGCCCCAGCCCGGGTCCCCGATTCTGGCCCAGCTCTTTCTGTGTGCCGTCCACAAGGTAACGCATTTGCACCTGAAGGGCGAGGGGCTGTGGCGTGTGAAGGCATGTCCCCAGGACCGCGACCTCGACAGGGTTCAGGCAAGGCTGGCGAATGTGTCTCTGGGGCAGGAGATTTAACAGGGAGGCCGTTCCAGAAGCTATGGGCCAGCCTGAGGGAGGAGGCGGGCAGGAGCCCTGCTGGGCCGGCCTGGGGCAGCGGGGGGCTGGAGGCAGGGCCGTGGGCTTCAGAGGCTGAGCCCCTCTTGGGCCCATGCGGGCCGCCTGGAGCCCGGAGCCCGAGCCCACAGCACCCCCGCTCCCCAGGCCCTGGCCCCTCAGCCTCCCCTCGGGCCCCATCCAGCCTCCTCAGAGCCGGTCTTTTAAAAACGTCAGGTGAACAGCCTCATGCCGGCTTGCTCACGCTCCTGCTCAGTCACTCCAGCTGTGTCCGACTCTGTGACCCCATGAACTGCAGCGTGCCAGGCTCCTCTGTCCGTGGGATTTTCCAGGCAGGGATACTGCTGGAGTGGGATGCCATGCCCTCCTCCAGGGGATCTTCCCAGCCCAGGGATTGCACACTGTCCCCTTAATTGTCCTCACAGGCCCCCCTGACTCCCAGAACAAGACCCCCTCCCCTGGCCCCCTCCCGACGTCTCCCCAACTCTACCTGCGGCTCCAGGGCCTCCTACCTTCCCCTTGCCTCAGGGACCTTGCATCTTCTGTTCCATCAACGTGGAATGCTTTTCTGTCTGCTCTCCTCACTTGCCCCGTCCCCTCCTTCAGGCCCTGAGCTCAAGCTTGGGGGAGCGCCCCCACTCTACTTCCCCCATGAAGACTCTCACAGCATGTCCCCCACAACTCCAGGTGCCCCGAGGAAATCGGCAGGGGCAGACGTCAGGTCCGCCTGGTCGCTGCCATGTGCCCCCACCCAGCAGAGGAAGAGCCCGGTGCTGGGAAGGACCCAAGGGTGGGTCACAGAGGATGCGGGTGACCAGCACGGGGCAGCAGGCACCCGCCTGCTCACAGCAGCAGGCATCGGGCGAGGACTCAGCCTCTCTCCACGGGCCCAACCCCCTGCTCCCACTGACACTCCTCTGCCGCCAAGCGCTTCCCCTGCTGATGACCACCCCTCCTGCAGGGACAGGGTTCTGGGCACAGGGAGCAGATGGGCTGTGCTGCCCAGGCTGGGCCCACCTCCAGGGGCTGCTGATCCCGGGGGAGACCTGGCTCCACTCCAGGCTGCTTG
>NW_011477484.1:9256-11924 GCF_000754665.1 Bison bison bison | reverse complement strand
GGTCCCTCTGGCCTCAGCTTCCCTATCTATACAATGGGCGCATTGATGGTTTTCACCTGCAGGGCTGCGCAGAGCGTCAGAGTCCTGTGGATGGGCTCCTGCTCTGTAAGCTACAAAGGGCTGTGCATGCAGAGGTACCGCGGATGTGCCAGAGCCCCTCGCCCCGGCCCCGCCGCCCCAGGAACTCGGTCCCCTCCCTGGGGGTGCAGGAGGGCCAGGAGGAGGGCGACGGGGGGGCGGGAGGCCCTGGGCCCCGGCGCAGCTGCCCACCGTCAGTGTAGGGGGGCGGCCTGCCTGGCGGGGCTCGCGGGTGGCTGCAGGGCGCACAGCTGTTTGCTGGGCCTTGTCATGAACCAAACACGGTAACTGTGTAACGATTGAACTGCACTAATGAATATTGGGCCAGATATTTTCGAGGCCTGTTCCGACTGATTACTTGGAGAGCTGAGTACGTCTCCCAATTACCCAGGCAATTAGGCGACTAATTAAACACTTACCCTCCGCTCCATAAACAGGCGCAGGCGGGTGGGAGCCACAGCGGCTCCAGAGCGTGCAGATCGCCGGCTGGCGGGGCCCCGCGCCGCGCACCCGCTCCGGGGCCTTGGCCACCCGCGGGCAGCCCGGCTGGCCGGGGGTCAGACAAGCAGGGGGCTGGTCCAGATGTTCCGGAGGGTCTGTCCCCCCAGATCTCCTCTGGCCAGCACCGCCTGCTCAGGCCCTGTCAGTCCCTCCTGCTCCAGGAAAGTCTTGAAAATCTGTCCAAGCCCTCTGGCCGGCCCTGTGCCCACTCTGTGCGTGTCTGCCCTTGCTCAGCCCCCAGCCCGGCCCGCGCCCGGGGTGCCTCTCCTCTCCCCGGCCTGCCCTCTGCTCCTCTGCAGAGGCGGTTGTGATCTGCTCGGAGGAGCAAAGCTCACAGGCCTCCAGCCTCTGGCCTCCACTCCTGGCTTCCAGCCAGGGTGATTTTTCTGGAAAATCTATCCCACCATGTCAGTTAGGGTGGTTTTAAAACATGGCTTCAAAAGAAAGCATGGCCCCGTTGTTCTGCTGTTCCTTGTGGAGGGGGTCTGTACATGGCCCCTGGACTCTGGGCGAGCTTGTGGCAGCTTGGAGGCACGGGGAGGGGCTGGAGGGATACTCGTATCCCAAAGGCCAGGTCGGGTGAGGCAGGCAGCCTCCTGGAACTTCTAGAATGCTCTGCTCAGGGCTGTACATACACATGTGTACAGACACATGCACGCACGCAGGCTTGCACACACACACGCACATCAAATCCAGCTCTGGACACAGCTGTCCACGCTCCATGGGCCCTGCAGACAGGCGTGCCCCGTGTCCTGTGGACAGGCGTGTCCCGTGCTCCGTGGGCCCCGTGGTCCAGCTTCCCTGCAGCGCTCTTCAGGGAGCATCTCGCTCATCTGCTCACAGGCCCACCTCTCCTGCCGGAGGGAACATCTTAGCCAGACTCCAAACTCTCTGAGGCTCAGTGCCCCCCTGCACTCCAGGGAGAAACTGCTTCGGGAAGCCCCAGGCCTGCGGCGCTCTCCGGGGGCTCATCTGGGCATCCATCCCTGGGGGAAACATCAGGAGGAAGGGGTGAGGGCCTGCTACGCACTCTGGTGGCCGGGTCTCTGCTCCCGAGATCCAAAGGCTTCCTAGGCGCTGCTGGGGGCGCTTGGCAGACGTGGCTGGCACGATGAGTGTGGCCAGCGTGGACAGATGCGGCCGGCGTGGACAGATGTGGCGGTGTGGACAGGTGAGGCTGGGGTGGACAGTCAGCTGCCTTTAAGTCCAGGAGATGATCCTAGATTACCTGGTGGCGGGGTTTCATCAGCTACAGGCTTTGGAGCAGAACTGAGCTTTCCTGAGCAAGAAGGAATTTCACGGTGGCCGGCAGCTCCAGCCTGTGCCCGGGAGTTCCAGCTGCCCTCCTGGAGGCCGGCCTGCGGACTGTGGCCTTGCCTGCCAGCCCCCACCTCAGCCGCTGATTACTGGCGATATCCATGTATCTGTCTATCTGTCTACCTACTCATTATATACAGATTAACCTACACTTTCTCTGGTGGACTCTGACTGATAGAAGTGCGTCTGCTCTCTCTTCATTTAACAGATGTATATTGAGCACCCACTGAATGCCAGGATCTATGCTAAAGTTTAGGGTCTACGGTCTGGGGGTAGAGTTGAGGCGTAGAGACTGACATTTGCTAATTAACAACACTTGAACATTATACAGAGCTGCAGACGGGGCCTGTGCCCTGAAGGATGAAAGAAACGTCTGGGCAGAAATCAGGAAAGGCTTCCCTGAGCTGGTGACCCCAGGCTGAGCCCCAGAGTGGACTTGGTGTGGACTAAGGTCAGGGTCAGGCCTTACCCTCTGGGCCTTACGTGGCCGCCGATGCCTCGTGTGACCGGGTGCGCTTTCCAAGGACAGCTGCAACAGCTTCTCCCACCCTACATGCTTCTTTACTAGAACCTTCCTTTCCTCCAGCAAGAGAAGGGTCTATTTCCCCTGCCCTGGAAGGTGGGCCCAGCTTAGCGCCCTGCTCCCGCGGAGCATTGCCAGGCAGGAGGGCAGCATGTCGGCGTCCAGCTCAAGGGGGAACAAGGGCTGCAGCCTCCGCCCCACCCACGCCTTCAGCCCTGGCCCTGGCCTCCCTCCTGCAGGCTGTGAGGA
>NW_011477484.1:5786-8037 GCF_000754665.1 Bison bison bison | reverse complement strand
AAAAGTGGGGCCTGGCGTCCACGGGCGAGCGCGGCCAGCCGGGGAAGCCCGGAGCTAATTAAATCTGCGCGGCCAGGGCCACAGAGGCCGATTGTGCAGCGAGAGGATGTTAATGTGCATTTTAAATATTTATTGTAACTGAGGTAGGTTATGAAAACAGACATTCCTCCTTTCAACACTCCGTGCGTCAGATTTAGGGCTTGTCTGGCCGCTGAGTGATTTCACAGCGGTCGGCGGGGCCGGGAGCCCATCCATCACACCCGCGAGAGGCCAGCGGATGCTGAAAGATTAGCGGCCTGATGGATGGGCCGGGCGCGGGGCTGCGGCGGCCGCACACCTGTCTGGGCCAGTGGCCGCCCGGTGCCCTGGCGACAGCGGCAAGGCTCCATAGCCGCCCTCCTGGGTCCCCCTGCAGCCGGGCGGGGGGTCAGGCGCCCTGCTCCCTGCCCGGCTCAGCGTCCTTGTCCAGAACTTGGGAGCAGAGGAGCCACTGAATGAGTCTTGGAAGTAAAATAAGACAGTGGTGTTTGAGGGTTTCCGTGGTGGGAACACGTCCCCCACATGGCCTGCCTCAAGCTGCCAACACGGCGTCTCTGGAGGCAGAGCCGGGAACAAGGGGTTCTTTGACGGCCGGGCCAAACGTCTAGGCTGGAGTCTCCATGGCGCATAGTCAGGCCTTAGCACGTGCAGAGGCCCCGATCACCCTGTGTGAGGAGCGCAGAAGACCCCGGCCTGGGGGCTGTGGGTGGGGGGGCATGCAGCTGGGGACGTCGGGGCAGGAGCAGTGGGCACCAGGCAGCTGCAGCTGAGCGGCAGGCCTTGGAGGGAACGGATGGTCTGCCATTCTCCGGGCATCAGTGTCCCCACAGAGGTCGCTCCCATCGGGAAACCACCTGATGGGCGAGCGGCTGGATTCCGGGGCGCTGAGGGAATTGGGGTGAGGAGAGCCCCCAGCCAAGCCAGTGATGGGCCTGATGCAGAGTTGGAAACCCAGCTGGGTCCTCTGGCTTCGGGTCCTCCCTTGGGAGAGGGACTCTGGGAACAAGGACCTGGTTCCCTGCAGCCATCTTAGCGCCATGCTCAGCTGAGCAGACCCCCGGGGGCATTTCTGAGGTTTAGCGCATCCACGCTAAGAGCCCCCCTATCTCGTGCAGAGCTGGAGTCCTCCTTCAGGCCTCTAGCTTGCACACCCCCATGGACGGGCAGCTCACTACCTTCCAGGTGGCTTCAGTTCACCAGCCCTCACTTGCCCTGGCCCACGAGGGCTCCCCATGGGCGGGACAGAATAGCTGACGAGGTGAGCGACCGTTTTCCTGCACCTACAGCTGTCACCCCCGTCCTGCCCCTCTGGGGCTGCCCCACTCCCCTTCCTTGTGTGAGTAACCCCCAGCCTCCTTTGCTCCAAGAGCCAGGGGCCCGGGTCCCCACACCACATGCCTGCCTCTGCTCTTCCCAGCCCCTGCCTGCTCCCCTCCTGTGGGACAGCTCTAGGCTGCCTCCAGGCTTGTGGGGGCCCAGGAACTCGCTCCTTATCCCCACTGACATCCCTGCTGATGACCTGCCTTGGGTGTTTCCTCCAGAAACCAGGTGGCCTCGGCCGGCAGCCCACGGGGCCAGACCCCTCTGGGGCCCCACCCCACTGTCCACCTCAAGCTGTGGGGGCTGGGGCGCGCGCAGCCAGGCTCCCAGACAGACACGCACCTGCCGGTCCCGCCAATTAGGCCCCACAGTACCGTGAGATCGGCTCGTTAGCGCAGAGCGGAGGGAGCCAGCTGCTGATGCGTCTGGTCGATGGGGGATGCGCTGCCTGCCTGCGCGGACGGCCCCCTGTCTCGAGGATCAATGGTCCCCCCACCGTGGGGCTGAGGGCATAGCGGAGGCTCCCTGAGGCTTGGGCCCAGTGGGAGGCAGCCTCCCAGCCCCCTGCCGGCCGTGGCAGGCAAGACTGGACCACGTCCCCCATTTATAGAAGCAGAGACCGAGGCTCGGAGGTGCTCCCCAGCTGCTCAGCTCCTCTGCGCACTCTCCTAGGCTCAGCCTCCCCACAGTGATGATGCGGGGACCCCACTGCTGACAGGCAGGGAGCGGGCAGGTAGGGCCAGAGTGCCCAGAACCGTGGAAGGCAGGACCCCGGCCCGCTGGCATCCTGGGATGAGTCTGAGACCTCTCTGGGCCTGTCGGCCAGCTCCTGCTCTCCTTGGCTTGGATCCCAGGAGGCTGAGCCCAACAGCAGGGCCTCAGGCGGCTCTGG
>NW_011477484.1:4350-5686 GCF_000754665.1 Bison bison bison | reverse complement strand
AGGTATACAGACACAGGTGTGCTCAGACACAAACTGAACTCCTCCCATCCGGAGAGCTACCTGGGGGCCGCACATGCGCACGCACACACATCCACGCGCCTTCATGTGAACAGGAAGCCTCAGACACGTGAGCACGCAGTGAGCGTTTGTGGTCCATGCACACACACGCGTGCAATCACACTCACCTCTCTAAGGCATCCCCACACACCTCCGGGCCCTCAGCTCTTGCAGCATGAGGACACGGACACAGAGACCACAGGCACACAGAAACACACGTGTGGGATCACACAGGGGCCTTGGGGACGCCTCACTGTGCGTGACCACATCCAGATGTGCATGTGAACACGTGTCCGTGAGCACACGCCAAGCACACACATGTGCACACTCTGGCACCCTCACTCTGGGGCGTGTGCTGGTGGCTGCCCACTCAGCGGGCACTTGGGCCCTTCTCTGGGGCACTGGCTGGGTCACCCATGGTCACGGCCTGTGACACAGGAGCAGGAGCTGCCGGTGGGGACGGGAGGGGATGCCTCAGGCCCATTGTGGGCGCAGACTCTGGGTGCTAAACCCCAGGTTCCCCAAGCACACACCTGGAGGCCCCAGGGTCACCTCCCTGCCAGCCCCAGGGGGACCACCTCCTCGGGCAGTGACTCCTGTCAGACTGGAAACCAGCCCTGAAGAAGCAGCAGACCAACCCCACTGAATGTGACTCCACGAAAGGGCCTGTTACCCTCTAGGCTGTCAGTTCCTGTGAGTCCAGGAACAGTCACTCCAGATTGAAGGACACTAAATGGCCGTGATGACCAAGGGCACTGAGGGAGTCTAAACTGGACCCTGAGCTGTGAAGGCATCAGTGGGACACCTTGGAGCTGGAACAGGTCTGAGGGGTAGGGGGCAGTCATGCATCAGCGTGTCTGGTCTTCTGCTGTGTGACAAACTAGCCCAACTGATCAGCAGCTTTGACAACAGCCATTTCGCTGTCCCTCGCTGGTGTCTGGTCAGGAACTCGGGCAAGGCTCAGCTGGGTGGCTGTCCTGCTCCACGTGTCATCATCTGAAGTCACTCAGCAGGTCTCAGCTGCCCTGGGGCTGGTCTGGGGAGCCCTCGTGGGGACAGCTGGAAGGCTGGGCTCAGACAGGGCAGCAGACAGGACTCAGACAGCTGAGTGCCACTGGGCGCCTCTCTAGTAAACAGACTTCTTCCCTGGCAGCTCAGGGTCACAAGAGAGAGAAGCCGTATGCCCCCTCATGACCTGGCCTCGGGGTCCAGACACCACTCCCACCATGACCTATTGATCAGGTGAGTCACCAGGTCCAGCCCCGCCTCTCACACGACC
>NW_011477484.1:0-914 GCF_000754665.1 Bison bison bison | reverse complement strand
AGCGGCCCGCAGCGCAGAGGGCTTAGGGCTGGGTGGGGACCAGAGCCAGGCTGGGGCTGGGGCAGGTGGCGGTCTCCAGCTGTCTGGCTCCTGGCCAGGGTGACCAGGGGCAGGGGAGTACTGGCCTGGGAGCCTCAGAGCCTGGGTGGGGGGTAAAGAATCTGGCTGCAATGTGGGAGACACAGGCTTCATCCCTGGGTTGAGAAGAGCCCCTCTAGAAGGAAATGGCAACCCACTGCAATATTCTTGCCTGGAGAATCCCATGGACAGAGGAGCCTGGTGGGCTACAGTCTACAGGGTTGCAAAGTCAGACACAACTCAGCGACTAACACTTTCACTTTTCTGCAGGACCCAACCTCCACCCGAAAAAAGGAACGTGAGCAGGTGGGCCCCTACAGGCCCCTGACATCTGCACCCCTGGGGCTTTCTGCCCCAGAGCTGCTTGTCTCCTCACTGCTGGGCTGGCATCACCCCTCCAGGGAAGGACCACGTCTCCCTCATCCCCTCACTCTGTGCAGATTGACTCTGCCCACCGCATTTCCTCTCCTTCTGCTGGGGCGGGGGGTGCGCTCCATCTGCACAGACCCCAGTCCTAGCCCCTTTCACCCAGCCTCCCCCAGGCCTTGGTCCAGCCCAGGCCCAGAAAACGTGTGGACTTAGGTGAAAATAGCAGCCCCTCCTTGACCAAATGGACAGGCATTACCCACCACCCAAATGCTTTCTCTGGAAGACAGCCAGTGCCCGGTCCAAAAAGGGCACTGAGTAAACGCTGGTCGCCGTCCCCACCACCGCCTGACCACCGGGACCCTCACCATCTTCACCATTAGCACTGGTCGCCGTCCCCACCATCGCCTGACCACCGGGACCCTCACCATCTTCACCATTAGCACTGGTCGCCGTCCCCACCATCGCCT
>NW_011477483.1:4677-5492 GCF_000754665.1 Bison bison bison | reverse complement strand
TCTTGATCCCTGTCTCTTGTACAATGTCACGAACCTCCGTCCATAGTTCATCAGGCACTCTATCAGATCAAGGCCCTTAAATCTATTTCTCACTTCCACTGTATGATCATAAGGGATTTGGTTTAGGTCATACGTGAATGGCCTAGTGGTTTTCCCCACTTTCTTCAATTTCAGTCTGAATTTGGCAATAAGGAGTTCAGGATCTGAGCCACAGTCAGCTCCTGGTCTTGTTTTTTGTTGACTGTATAGAGCTTCTCCATCTTTGGCTGCAAAGAATATAATCAATCCAATTTCGGTGTTGACCATGTGGTGATGTCCATGTGTAGAGCCTTCTATTGTGTTGTTGGAAGAGGGTGTTTGCTATGACCAGTGCATTTTCTTGGCAAAACTCTATTAGTCTTTGCCCTGTTTCATTCCGCATTCCAAGGCCAAATTTGCCTGTTACTCGAGGTGTTTCTTGACTTCCTACCTTTGCATTCCAGTCCCCTATAATGAAAAGGACATCTTTTTTTGGGTGTTAATTCTATAAAATCTTGTAGGTCTTCGTAGAATCATTCAACTTCAGCTTCTTTAGCATTACTCGTTGGGGCATAGACTTGGGTTACTGTGATATTGAATGGTTTGCCTTGGAAATGAACAGAGATGATTCTGTTGTTTTTCAGATTGCATCCAAGTACTGCATTTTGGACACTTTCGTTGACCATGATGGCTACTCCATTTCTTCTGAGGGATTCCTGCCCGCAATAGTAGATATAATGGTCATCTGAGTTAAATTCACCCATTCCAGTCCATTTTAGTTCGCTGATTCCTAGAAT
>NW_011477483.1:0-1054 GCF_000754665.1 Bison bison bison | reverse complement strand
ACGTTTTCACTCTCCTCTTTCACTTTCATCAAGAAGCTCTTTAATTCTTCTTCGTTTTCTGCTATAAAGGTGGTGTCATCTGCATATCTGAGGTTACTGATATTTCTCCTGGCAATCTTGATTACAGCTTGTGCTTCTTCCGGCCCAGCATTCCTCATGATGTACTTTGCATATAAGTTAAATAAGTAAGGTTACATTATACAGCCTTGATGTACTCCTTTTCCTATTTGGTTCCAGTCTGTTATTCCCTGACCTTCATACAGATTTCTCAAGAGGTGGGTCAGGTGGTCTGGTATTCCCAATTGTTTAAGAATTTTTGACAGTTTTTTGGTGATCCACACAGTGAAAAGCTTTTGCATAGTCAATAAAGCAGAAATAGATGTTTTTCTGGTTAAGTTACAGAATAAAAATATATGTGCTAACATGAAAATAGAAGAAGAAAATGAAAGTAATAACAAATATCTGCATGTAAATAAGTAGAATATCTGTGATGCAACTACCAGAAACAAGTAAGATGAGTTGTCTCCTGATAGGAGAGCTGAGTGGCTGAGGACCTGGCATGAGCTATTAATTGTGACAAATAAAATATTTGCAACAATGTAAAAAGGGATTTTTTTTCTTAGGGATGATCTTGATCACTGCATTGATCAAGACCATCCCCAAGAAAAAGAATGCAATAAGGTAAAATGGTTGTCTGAAGAGGCCTTACAAATAGCTATGAAAAGGAGATGTGAAATGCAAAGGAGAAAAGGAAAGATATACCCATTTGAATACAGAGCTCCAAAGAAAAGCAAGGAGAGATAAGAAAGCCTTCCTCAGTGATCAGTGCAAAGAAACAGGAAAACAACAGAATGGGACAGGCTAGAGATCTCTTCAAGAAAATTAGAGATATCAAGGTAATTTTCATACAAAGATGGGCACAATAAAGGACAGAAATGATATGGACCTAACAGAAAGAGAAGATAATAAGAAGAGGTGGCAAGAATACATAGAAGAACTGTACAAAAAAGATCTTCATGACCCAGATAATCACGATAATGTGATCACTCACCTA
>NW_011477482.1:4487-5869 GCF_000754665.1 Bison bison bison | reverse complement strand
ACTGTATTGGTGTTTTTCTTTCTGGCTTGTTTCACTCTGTATAATAGGCTCCAGTTTCATCCACCTCATTAGAACTGATTCAAATGTATTCTTTTTAATGGTTGAGTAATATTCCATTGTGTATATGTACCACAGCTTTCTTATCCATTCGTCTGCTGATGGACATCTAGGTTGCTTTCATGTCTGGGCTATTATAAACAGTGCTGCGATGAACATGTCTCTTTCAATTCTGGTTTCCTCGATGTGTATGCTCAAAAGTGGGATTGCTGGGTCATATGGCAGTTCTATTTCCAATTTTTTTAAGGAATCTCCACACTTTTCTCCATAGTGGCTGTACTAGTTTGCATTCCCACCAACAGTGTAAGAGGGTTCCCTTTTCTCCACACCCTCTCCAGTGTTTATTGCTTGTAGACTTTTGGATAGCAGCCATTCTGACTGGCATGAAATGGTAAGATGGTAAAGAGTTTGCCTGCAATGCTGGAGAACTGGGTTCAATCCCTGGGTCAGGAAGATCCCTTGTAGAAGTGCACGGCAACCCACTCCAGTATGCTTGCCTGGGAAATCCCATGGATAGAGGAGCCTTGCAGGCTACAGTCCATAGCGTTGCAAAAGAGTTGGACACAACTGAGCAACTAAATCCCTACCACAAGCCCTACTAATAAACCATAATAATAAGCCTCCAAAATATAAACAGTTTATTAAGAAAATAAATTACATATAAAG
Organism: Bison bison bison; assembly: GCF_000754665.1. Classification (NCBI taxonomy): domain Eukaryota; kingdom Metazoa; phylum Chordata; class Mammalia; order Artiodactyla; family Bovidae; genus Bison; species Bison bison. The sequence goes on along the minus strand of NW_011477482.1, from coordinate 5,146 downwards.
AGGGCAGATCACATGCTAAGCAATCTTATCAGCAAAATAAAAGGGGAGGGAGGACACAAGAAACTTTCAGAGGTGACAGAGAGGCAGACATATCTATCACCTTGACTGTGGGGATGGTTTCACAACTGTATGCATATATCCAAACTCATCTAATTGTATATATCAAATGTGTGTGGTTTTTATATTAATCATACCTCCATAAAAGAGTTAAAATAATAAATTATATATAAAATAATAAGTTATATTTAAAAAAGCAGCAGCACTGCAGGAAGGAAAAAGAGATCAATTGTTCCAGTCAGAGGCTTGGACCCACCACAAGCCAATTCTTAACATGCAAAAATCACAGGTTTCATTTCACAGAGAAAGATGGCCAGAGAGTGACACTGTGATCAACAGCAGAGAGGATCTCTTCTGAGACTCAGATCAGGACAGGAGATGCTGAATACTCAGCGAGAGACAAGAGGTTGGAACTATGTAGGTCATAAGGAAGCAAACTTCAAAAGATTGTTTTAAAGGGAGCCAATAACATACATGTATAGAGCTCCTGGTATGAGTCCACTAGAACAACAGGATCCAGGAGATGGGCTTTGTCTGCCCAGGGCAGGAAATCCTTCAGTGCCTTGGTTGACACTTTACTGTGTATCTCCAACTACTAAATT
>NW_011477482.1:0-834 GCF_000754665.1 Bison bison bison | reverse complement strand
AGATGGCTGGATGGCATCACTGACTCGATGGACGTGAGTCTGAGTGAACTCCGGGAGTTGGTGATGGACAGGGAGGCCTGGCGTGCTGAGATTCATGGGGTTGCAAAGAGTCGGACATGACTGAGCGACTGAACTGAACTAAACTGAATGTAAGTGTCATATTTCTTTTCTTTGCTATTTTTTAGCCCTTTCCGTGTTACTTTTAACAGTATCACCTGTGTTTGTCATCTGAATATCATGTATAACTTCTTCACTGCTTTGCAAGTTCTATAGTATTTTCCAAACATACTCATTCTTTAGCAATCCCTTGACAACAGATATCACCCTCTATGTACCACCCAATTTCTCATTCCCTCTTCAGAGAAAAATTTTGGGGAAATTTGGATTTAGTGTCATTAACACTACTCAGTAACTCACTTATCAAAGGAACAAGACTTCCTCATTGCTAAACCCAACATTCCCATCTGTTTCTTTGTATATTTCTCAGCAATAGTCAGTATTGCTGCCCACTTTCTATTTCTTAAAAATTTTCCTTCTCTGTCCTTCATTACACAGCACTTCTTCCTGACCCATGAGCCATTCCAACTCCCTCTACTTTAGTGCTGGCTTCTCTATAAGGTCTCCAAAACTCAATCAGTGATCTTCTGGTCTTCTGTATCTTTCCAGTCAAATCTTCTGGATTTTAATACCATTTCTGTATACTTTTGACTTTCAAACTTATTGCCTGTGACTGAGACCTACCTAGTTGTTTACCAGACTCATGTACGCGTGTGTGTGTGCTCAGTCGCTTCAGCTATGTCTGACTCTTTGCAACCCCATGGACTGTAGCCTGGC
>NW_011477481.1:13572-14500 GCF_000754665.1 Bison bison bison | reverse complement strand
TTAACCCCCCTGCCTCTGGCTTTCAGTCTTATTCTTAGGGTAGCCACGAGACTTCTCCATCCGCACAGCCGAGATTATAAAACATATTGGTTAATGGTGAAAAGATTCTCCACGGTGAGGGACACCCATAGACGTTCATAGAGTTGCATGATAAGAGAAAAGGGAGGAGGGAAAAAGAGTTGACCAGGAGGAGAAGAGGGGGAGTCAAAAGGGGAGAGAGCAATCTATCCAGTAATTAATTCCCTTTGTACTCTCTCCATAGTCTGGAACACCCAGAGTTTCAAGGAGTTACATAGAGAAGAGAAGAGGGAGGAGGGAGATAGAGGTAACCAGGAGAAGAGGGGGAATCAAAAGGGGCGAGACCAATCTTGCCAGTAATCAGTTCCCTAAGTGTTCTCCACAGCCTAGAACACCCAGAAAGATCCACAGAATTAAGTAAAGAAGAGAAGGGGGAGGGAGGAGATAGAGGTGACATGGGGGAGAAAAGGGAGACTCAAAAGGGGAGAGAGCAATCAAGTCAGTAATCACACCTCTAAGTGAAATTGGATACTGAAGATTAGATTCTTAAAAGTACAGAATTGATAACAACTACCAAAAAGCAAAGATTAAAAATCTAGAGTAGAGGTTAGACTCGCAAAGATACAATATTAAAAATACAAAACAAAATCAATCACATTATAAATATATATATATATATAAAATTTGCTTTAAAAATATAATATTTTTTCTAAGGTAATAGTATGCTATAAAAATGAAAATTAAAGGAGTAATAAAGAACTTTAAAATAAAATATTAAAAATGATAGTAAAAGTATATCTAGAAATTTTTCTGGGGCTCTTGTTGGCAGTGTGGGGTCAGTTCAGTTTCAGATAGTTCCTTGTTCCAGGTTGTACTTCTTCTCAACGTCTGTAGGCCCCTTCCAATGCTT
>NW_011477481.1:9774-10894 GCF_000754665.1 Bison bison bison | reverse complement strand
TGGAGTTTTTTTTTTTTTTTTTTAATGACTGGTTCAATTTATTACTAGTAATTGAAAGTGAAAGTGTTAGTCACTCAGTTGTGTCCAACTCTGTGTGACCCCATAGACTGTAACCCTCCAGGTTCCTCTGTCCATGGGGTTTTCCAGGCAAGAACACTAGTGGGTAGCCATTCCCTTCTCCAGGAGATCTTCCCAACCCAGGGATTGAACCCAGGTCTCCCACATTGCTGAGAGATTCTTTACCATCTGAGCAACCAGGGAAGCCCTACTAGTAATTAGTCTGCTCATATTTTCTACGTCCTAAATTAGTCTTGAGAGATTCTACATTTCTAGGAAATTTTCTATATAATTGATGTCCATTTTATTGGCACATAACTGTTCATAATAATATCTTATGATTTCTGTAGTGTTAGTTGAACTTTTTTTTTCCTGTCTTATTCATTTGGATGTTCACTCTTTTTTCTTACTGAGGCTGGCTAAAGTTTTATCCATTTTCTTTATCTTTGCAAATAACCAGGATTAGTTTCATTGACCTTTTCTATTATTCATTCATCTCTATTTCATTTACTTCTGCTCTGATCTTTATAATTTCTTTCTTTTTAGTAACTTTGGGTTTTACTTATTTTTTTTCTAGTTACTGTAGGTATAAGATTAGGTCATTTATTTGAGATTTTTCTTGCTTCCTTACCTCTTGATTAAGGTAAGGCTCTATTGCTATTAACATAAATTTCCTTTTAGAACTACTTTTGATGGGTCCCCTAGATTTGTAGAACATTGTGCTTTTGTTTTCATTTGTCTCCAGGTGTTTTTATTTATTTCTGACCCATTGGGTTTTTAGTATCACATTTTTTAACCTCCATGTTTGTCTGTTTTTCAGTTTTATACTTGTTGTTTTCTAGCCTCATGATACTGTGGTTGGAAAAGATTATTTGTACAATTTAAAACTTCTTAAATTTACTGAGGCTTGTTTTGTGTTCTAGCATGGTATATATCCTGAAGAAAGTTCTATGTACACTTGCAAAGGCTGTTTGTGCTCTACTGCTTTTGGATGGGATGTTTTATGTATATACTTAATATTACATCACTATATATATATATATATATTTTTTTTTTTTTTCAT
>NW_011477481.1:8112-9674 GCF_000754665.1 Bison bison bison | reverse complement strand
TACTATTATTGTGTTACTTTCACTTTCTCCCTTTATAACTGTTAATATTTGCCTTATGTATTTAGGTAGAGCTATGTTGCATGCATGTATATTTATAGTTGTTGTATCTCCTTGTTGAATTAATCTCTCCATCATTGTGTAATATCATTCTTTGTCTCTTTCTACAGTCCTTATTTGAGTATATTTTTCTGATTTAGGTATTTCTATTTCAACTTTCTTTGTGTTTCCATTTGAATGGAGTACAGTTTTCTGTTTTAATCTGTTTGTCTTTAGACCCGAATAACTCATATATATATGAGTCTTGTTTTTGTATACATTCAGCTACTCTATGTCTTTTGATTGGATCACTTAGTCCATTAACATTTACGTAATTATTTATAGGCCTGAACTTACTGCCACTTTGTGAACTATTTGGGGGTTATTTTGTAGTTATTTTTTGTCTTTTCAACTTCCTTTCATCGCTTCTGTTATTTGATCAGTATTTTTAATGCCATGTTTGAATTCCTTTGTCTTTTTTATGTAAGTATTTATTATATGGTGAAGGAAATAGCAACCCACTCTAGTATTCTTGCCTGGAGAATCCCATGGGCAGAGGAGCCTGGCTAGCTACAGTCCATGGAGTCACAAGAGTTGGACACAACTTAGTGACTAAACCACCACCACCACCATCTATTATATATTTTTAGTTTTGGGCTACAGTGTGGTTTTTGACCCTATGTAGTTTGAGACCCCATGGTCTGTAGCCTGCCAGCCTCCTCCATCCATGGAATTCTCCAGGCAAGAACACTGGAGTGGGTAGTTGTTCCCTTCTCTAGGGGATCGTTCCAACCCAGGTATTGAACCGTAGTCTCCCACATTGTGGGTGGATTCTTTATCATCTGAGCTACCAGGGAAGCCCAAGAATACTGAAGTGGGTAGCCTATCCCTTCACCAGGGGATCTTCCTGACCCAGGGATGAAATCAGAGTCTCCTGCATTGCAGGTAGATTCTTTACCAGCTGAACTAACAGAGAAGACCTTTCTATGCATGTATCCAGTATATATTTTTACTTTTTGGCTATCATGTAGTTTGTATATAGCAGTCTATATATGTGATTATTTTAAGTTGCTGATCTCTTAAATTAGTATGCATTTTAACAGTCCTGAAGCTTAGTTCTCCCTACTCGTTTACTCTTTTTGTTGTCATATTTTAGATCTTTTTGTTTCAGGTATCCTTTAACTATTAATTGTGGATATAGATAATTTTGGGCTTCTCCAGTGGTCCAGAACCAAAGAATCTGCCTGCAATACAGGAGCTTCAGGAGATGCAGGGTTGATCCCTGGATCAGGAAAATTTCCTGAAAGAGGGCATGGAAACCCATCAAGTATCTTTCCTGGAGAGTCACATGGACATAGGATACAGTCCATAGTGTCACAAAGACTTGGACACAACTGAAGTGATTGAGGGCACACACATAGAAGATTTTGATTTTACTACTTTTTTTTTTTAATCTTCTTACAAGCTGTGTATGTGATTGATTTATAATATATACTGTTTATTTACTTTAACTATTACCTTTAAAA
>NW_011477481.1:4208-5951 GCF_000754665.1 Bison bison bison | reverse complement strand
CTGCTGGTATTCAGGACTAGTGCTCAGGGTTTTCTGGGCCTGGTGGCTGCCTACAGGGTGATATTCAGTCCTAGAGCTAGCGCTGGCCCACTGGTGAAAATCCAGGTCCATGTTCTCTGACCACAAGGCCTTGAAGGTACCAGAGTTGGTTTCAGTCCATATGTAGATGGGATCAGTGCCCAAGGAATTCCAGTTCTTGTATTAGCTCCCTGGTGGGAGATAATGTCTTAAAGTCGGTAGAGTCAGGTCCCAGCATGACTGGAGGCTCAGTTGGTCCTATGGCATCCAGCCTACTTGTGGGTGGGGGCTGTGTCCCTGCCCAGGTAGCTGCTTCTCCTGTTACATCCCAGGACTGGCGACTAGTGCTGACTATCTGGGGGATGGGGATGAGTCCCAGCACTAATGAGCTCAAGAGAGAATTCCAAGATGGGGCTTGGAAGCAACAGTGCCCTGGTGGTGGAGTGAGCTTCAAAAACAGCTGCTGCCAGCATCTATGTCACCAGAGTGAGTGCCAGTTGCTTCCTAACTCTCCAGGAGGTTCTTCAAGATCAGTGAGTGGATCATATAAGCTCCTTTCACATTACTTCTTCTGTGTCTCAGAGCACACAAAATTTTGTATTTTCCCTGTTAGAGCAGAGCCTATTTTCCACAACCTTCTGGCTGTCTCACAAACCCCACTGGCCTTCAAAACCAGACTTTCTGTAGTTACATCTATCAAGTGTAGGACTCCCAAGCTAGCGGGGGTCTGACGTGGGGCTTAGACCACTTACACTTTGGGAAGAATCTGTACAATTGTAATCATACTTGGGTTTGTGGGTCACCTACCTCCTGATATATCTTTTATTTTCTCCTTTGCTTTTCACTGCTCTTCTTTTCAAAGTTATTTGTAAGGCTTCCTCAGACAACCATTTTGCCTTTTTGCTTTTTTTTTCTTGGGGATGGTCTTGATCCCTGCCTCCTGTACAAAGTCACAAACCTCCATCCATAGTTCTTCAAGCACTCTGTCTATCAGATCTAATCCCTTGAATCTATTGCAGACTTCCACTGTATAACCATAAGGGACTTGATTTAGGTCATACCTGAATGGTCTAGTGGCTTTCCCTACTTTCTTCAATTTAAGTCTGAATTTGGCAATAAGGAATTCATGATCTGAGCCATAGTCAGTTCCCGGTCTTGTTTTTACTGACTGTATAGAGAAAGGCAATACCAAAGAATGCTCAAAGTACCACCCAATTGCACTCATCTCACATGCTAGCAAAGTAATGCTCAAAGTTCTCCAAGCCATGCTTCAACAGTATGTGAATCATGAAATTGCAGATGTTCAAGCTAGATTTAGAAAAGACACAGTAACTAGAGATCAAACTGCTAACATCCACTGGATCATCAAAAAAGCAAGAGAGTTCCAGAAAACCATCTACTTCTTCTTTATTGAATATGCCAAAGCTTTTGACTGTGTGGATCACAACAAACTGTGGAAAATTCTTCAAGAGATGGGACTACCAGACCACCTTACCTGCCTTTTGAGAAGTCTGTATACAGATCAAGAAGCAACAGTTAGATCTGGACATGGAACAACAGACTGGTTCCAAATTGGGAAAGGAGTATGTCAAAGTTATATATTGTCACCCTGCTTATTTAACTTATATGCATAGTACTCCATGAGAAATGCTGGGCTGGATGAAGCACAAGCTGGAATCAAGATTGCTGAGAGAAATATCAATAACCTCAGATATGCAGATGACA
>NW_011477481.1:0-747 GCF_000754665.1 Bison bison bison | reverse complement strand
ATATATTACTTAACCGTTTAAGTACAAAATTAAGTGACATTATGCTCACAATATTGTGTAGACATCAATGCTATCTATTTTCAGAACTTTTTCATTACTCCAAATAGACACTTTGCGCCATTAAACAATAACTCTATTTCCTCTTCCCTGTTGTCTCTAGTAACCTCTAATCTATTCTGTTTCTATGAGCTTGTGTATTTTAGATATTTCATGCAAGTGGAATCACACAATGATATCTTTTTTCTGCTTGGCTTATTTCATTTAGCATAATGTATTCAAGATTCATCTGTATTTTATCATGATCAGAACATCATTCTTTTCAATGGCTATATAGTACTTCATTAATTATCTCTATATATTTTGTTCTCCATTCATCTGATGACAGACACTTGAGTTGTTTTGAGCTCTTTTGTTTTTTTTTTTAAGTAAGGCTACAATGAATATTGGCATATAAATATCGGTTTGAATTCCTGTTTTCAATTTCTTTGCATGTTTATCTATGAGTGAAGTTTCTGGTTCATATATTTCTGTCATATAACTTTCTGGGAAACCACAAAGCCATTTCTATAGCAGTTGTACTATTTTACATTCTCAAGTAATACACGAGGGTTCACTCCAAATTCACCACCTCCTTGCCAAAACTTTTTTATTTCAATTTTTAAAAATTAATTCCATCCTAATTGATGTGAAATGGTATTTAATTGTGAAGTTTATTTGAATTTCCTTAATGGCTAATAATGTTGAACA
>NW_011477480.1:9615-10538 GCF_000754665.1 Bison bison bison | reverse complement strand
GCACCTCCCTAAACATGTCCTGTCTTGCTTCATCTGGCCAACTCAGTCTTCTGGATTCAGCTCACCTCCTCCAAAAAGCCTTCCCTCAGTACCCAGGCTGGGTTAGGACACTGTCTGGGTTCCCACCTTCCCCTTTGCTCCCTTCTGTCCTGCCAGTCACACTATGTATTCACCATGTATTTACCTATCTGTATCCCTCAGCAGACGAGGAGCTCCCTAGGATGGGGAAAAGGTTCTACCACCTTTTCCTGGGCTCCTGAATAGATGCTTTGCCTAGCATTCTTCAACCCTCATAACAACCTTATGTGCCTTGTTTGTCCAATGAGGAAACTGAGAATCAGAGAGAAGAGGTGCAACCCTAGGCTGTGTGCCCCAGGAGGCAGCAGAGCTGACATTAGAGCTGCCCTTTCTTCCACACATTCTGCATGGAGTATGCTGGGTCGTGGAGGTGGGCAGTGCCCAGGAAAGGGGGCAGGAAGAAGACTCTGGCAAGCTGTGGTCATATAAGCTCAGGCCTGTAGAGGCCACTGGGCTCAGACTAATTTGCTATCAGGAACTCTGTCTGGAGGTATCCTGTGTGAGGGTATAGATGGGCTTTTCCAGGGGTCCAGTGGGTACAGGCTCTGTCTGGTGATTCAGTGTGGGGATTTCAGTCCAGGATTTCTTTTGGGGGTTCAGGCTAGGGAGTGTGGTTTGGGGAGCTTTGTCTAGGAGCTTGGTAGTTTGATCTGGAAGCTCTGATGGGGCCTGGTCTGGGCTGGGCAGTCTAGGATCTTGGTTAGAGTTCAGTCTTGGGCTCGGGGGTTGCTGCTCAGGCCAGGAGTTCCAGCTGGCCTGGTTTGGGGAACTCAGTCTAGGGTCCAGGCTCCAGAGTTCAGTCTGGGAAATATAAAGTAGGAAAGTCACTGTGAAATCAGAGATAC
>NW_011477480.1:4017-6188 GCF_000754665.1 Bison bison bison | reverse complement strand
GAGGAAACTAAAGCGCAGTAACTTAAGAAACTTGCTTAACATTACAAATTTAGCAAGTGGCAGAATTGGAATTTGACCCCAACCAATTTGGCTCCTAACCTTATACTTTTTAGGGCTTTGCTATTCTGTTGTAATTTTCTGAGTCCTGATCTTGTTTCATTCTAGATTGAGAGGGCCTGGAAAGCAGAGTTCAGGCCTGATTCTTTTTGTGAAAGGCGATGAGGGGAGAGGGCAGGTAGGAACAAACTCTAGTGCACACATTGGGCCTGGGCTCAGCAGGCAAGTGGACAGGAAGATGGGCAGCCTAGATCTGGGGCCCCTCACCATTCCTCCATGCGCTTCTCTAGCTCAGGCAGCAGGAACTGCTGGTGGAAGCAATAGATGGAGCAGATGTTAGAGAAGATGCCGTGGACGACGTCAGCTGGGAAGGAACTGCGGTTCCGAGCTTCTTCTAGCAGCCGAGCGCAGAACACCTGTGGGGCAGGGCATGTGTGCTCAGCCCAGTGGGGCCTGGGGCTTGGCTGGGAAAGGAGCAGCTTGCAGATGAGGGCAGTGTTTGTGGGCAGCTCTATGGAGCTTTGGGATCAGCACTGATCTTGATACTGAGGAGTGAGGGAATGGAGTGAGGCTTGTGTGTGGGGTTGATTTCAGGTTGTCAAGGTTAGGATCTAGAGGTAGACACTGGAACAATTAAGTCAGGATCAAGGTCAAGGTAAGAATTTGACTCAGGGTCAGAGAGAAGGTTGGAATTAGATCCATTCATTTAACAAATATTTTTGAGTGTCTACTGTGTGCCAGGCAGTGAACAGACAAAAACTCCTACCCCTAGGGATTCTAGTGGATTTGGGGGTCAGGAATAGGGCCAGGTTTAGAATGAGGGTCAGAGTCTGGTTCACAGCCAGGTTAATTCAGGATCTGGATTAGAGTTGTAGTTAGGGCTTAGGAATGAGGGTTGATACAAAGATCAAGCTTAGGGTGATGAATCAGAGTTGGCTTTAGGGGGACAGGATGGGGGTCAAGGTCAGAGAGGAGCCTTACCACCTCTAGATTCTGGCCCCACTGATAGGGTTAGGCTCAGGCCCTCTCACTTCCTCTTTGGCACCCACCTACCAGATCCTGGTGCCCTGGTGCCCTTGCAGGACCATTCACCTGATCCAGGAGATGGAGCCTGGAAACGTAAGCCTTCTCAGTTTGCAGGAGTTCATTGGCAATGTGGAACACCTTCTGCTGCACAGTCAACTGAAGAGAGAAGAGGCAACTGCTGGTCTATCATCCTGTACCCTAACCTTCACCCAAACCCCTAGAATTCTCAGAATACCATAAATGCTGCTCTATACCTAATGCCACTTAAAGATAACTGTACCTCCCATCCCTGAAGCCATAAGCCCCACAGCTTCACTCCAACTCCCCTGTGTGTCATAAAGGCCACCCCTCAATTCTGATACTGTGTACTTCTCATTCAGCCACTCATTCACCAGGCCACCTGCTCCCTCTATTCACTCTGCATAGTGTAGTGGGTAAGGTGTGGGCTAGAAAGTCAGACTTCCTAGCTAGGTTCAAATTGTAGCTCTGCCATTTACTAGCTTGAATAAGTTGTATAAATGTTCTGTATTTAAGTTTCTTCATCTACATATACAGATAATAATAGGACCTAAGTCCATTTTTAATTTAGTCAACTAAATGATTTAATGTAAGTGAAACATAGCATGCTATGGATTAAGTAGACTATAAATGTTAGTTATTCACCCACTCACTTCATTGTCAGTAAAGGCTTGCTGAGTACCTGGGGTGTGAGGAAAACCCAAAAGAATAAAAGTGTATAAAACTCATTGCCTGTTGGCCTTCTTGCCTGTTTACTGGACACACATTTGCTGAGTCCCAGACCTTGGCTCCCACATCTGAGCTGGGTTCTGGTGACACAGGTATTCTGGCTACGACCTAATTAAGTGCAAGGATACCTCAGAAGCAGTGTTAGGCTGCTGGGGCACAGAAAGGGATTCCTGCTGCCAAGAGCTTTTGTCCCACAGCCTCAGGCTCCTAGGGGGCTCTAAGTTCTTGTGCCCTTCCAGAGGCCAGCTGTCTGGAAGTCTCTCTGGATGTGACTTTCCATTTTACAAATAAGGAAACTAACATTATGGTGGGGCAGCAGAGACTTGCCCAACCTCACATAG
>NW_011477480.1:0-1163 GCF_000754665.1 Bison bison bison | reverse complement strand
TTACAGGTTTACACCTGCAAATGGTTCACACAGTCACAAGACTATAGCCATCGGGGGTTATTATACCATGTCATACACAACCTTGCACAATGACTAAACAATACAAAGTCACCTGCCACCATGTACCCAAAATCACAGACACACAATCACACATGGCGTAACTTACTATGTCATACTCATGAAACAAACATGTCCGTGGAGCCCCTGGGTCTTAGGGGCTGAGGTATACACACGACATTTGCCTCCTGGTCTATATAGTCATGGTGTCACATGCAGCCTCTGTTGCAAAAACATACAGCTACAACACAGAAATACTCTACTGGGTCACAGGCAAAAAGAGGAGCAGGAAATTTCAGGTCTCCTAGTCCTGGAGGGAGGGAGTAGCCCAACCTACAGGGTTCCAACAGGTTCCCAGGGTCTCTGACTCCATCAGGCCACAATCCAGTCACAAAGACCCGGGGGTCTCAGGCCATGGTCCCCTCCCAGCCCTGAAGGAACAAGGTGCCCTAGGCCCTGGGCTGAGCCCCCCTCCCCCACTCAGTACCTGGCTTTGGGTGCAGTTTCCTCACTTCCTTTCCCATAGCAGGCAGGGCCCTGGCTGGGAGGGAGGAGGTGCTCCTCTCAGCTCAGCTGGGCTGCTTACCCTGCTCTGCTCAGCATATCCTGGCCTGGTCCTGCCCTGCCCTCCCCCTGGGCATGGGGTTGATGAGGATGAATCACCTTGAGGGCGGCACATACAGAGACATACTTTGAGAGACCACATGGCCAGAGAAAGTGAAAGACAGAGAGAGAACAGCTGAGAGGTCCAGAGATCCACAGAGCAAAGCCAGACACCCCACCATGCAGACCCCTCTCAGGGTAACACACACGGGTGCCAGGGTCCAAGCAGGTACCTTTTGTCTGCCTCCTTGGGCCTGGAGGCACTCATCTGGCCCTGTCTCCATACCTCAAAGAAGGCAGGCCTCCCTGGGTAAGCCCTCCCTACCCAGTCCATCCAGGGTGGTCAAGCCCCTCTCTAGTTAGGACCCCTCTCTCTCTCTCCACTGTTTGTCCTGGGGATAGGGTAACCATGCCACCCTCTGTGGCCCTGCTCTGGCTCACTCTCTGCTCCCTTCCCACCCACTTCACCTGGGAGCTCACAGGTGAGCTTGCCTCTCCTTTCT
>NW_011477479.1:19732-20179 GCF_000754665.1 Bison bison bison | reverse complement strand
ACGATGGTGTGATCACTGACCTAGAGCCACACATCCTGGAATGTGAAGTCAATGGGCCTTGAAAGCATCACTACAAACAAAGCTAGTGGAGGTGATAGAATTCCAGTTGAGCTATTCCAAATCCTGAAAGATGATGCTGTGAAAGTGCTGCACCCAATAAGCCAGCAAATTTGGAAAACTCAGCAGTGGCCACAGGACTGGAAAGGTCAGTTTTCATCCCAATTCCAAAGAAAGGCAAAGCCAAAGAATGCTCAAACTACCGCAGAATTGCACTCATCTCACAGGCTAGTAAAGTAATATTCAAAATTCTCCAAGCCAGGCTTCAGCAATATGTGAACCGTGAACTTCCTGATGTTCAAGCTGGTTTTAGAAAAGGCAGAGGAACCAGAGATCAAATTGCCAACATCCGCTGGATCATGGAAAAAGCAAGAGAGTTCCAGAAAAACA
>NW_011477479.1:18409-19235 GCF_000754665.1 Bison bison bison | reverse complement strand
AAAAAACCTTGAGTCAATGAAAATGGAAATACAACTTACCAAAGCATATGAGCTACAGCAAAAAGAGTTATTAGAGGGAAGTTCATAGAGATAAATGCCTACATCATAAAACAATAAAAAGCTCAAATAAACAACCTAACTTTACAGTTTGCTGTGCTTGTGTGCTGTGTTTAGTCGCTCAGTCATGTCCAACTCTTCACAACCCCATGGACTGTAGACCGCCAGGCTCCTCTGTCCATGGGATTCTCCAGGCAAGAATACTGGAGTGGGTTGCCATGCCCTCCTCCAGGGGATCTTTCCAACCCAGAGATCAAACCCAGATATCCCACACTGCAGGTGGATTCCTTGTCATCTGAGCCACGAGGGAAGCCCAAATTTACATTTTAAGGAACTAGAAAAATTGAAAGAAAAAAATGAAGCCCAAAGTCAGTAGAAGGAAGGAAATAACAAAATGTCAGAGTGAAAATAAGTGAAATAGAGACCAAAAAAACAATAGAAAAAAATCAGTAAAATTGAGATTTGTTTCCTTGAAAAGATAAACAAAGTTGACAAAACTTCAGCTGCACTAACCAAGAAAAAAAATCAAGTCTCATATAAATAAAATCAGAAATTATAGAGATGTTACAATTGATACCACAGAAATACAAAGCATAATAAGAGTCTACCACAAAATTGGACAACTTATAAGAAACTGATAGAAATATATAGCCTACCAAGACTAAATGAGAAAGAAACAAAAACTTTAAATAGACCAGCCACTAGCAGAAAGATCAAACCAGTGATCAAAAACCTCCAAAAAAATAAAAGCCCAGAGGAAACATCCATA
>NW_011477479.1:17113-17281 GCF_000754665.1 Bison bison bison | reverse complement strand
GTCTGAGTGAACTCCTAGAGTTGGTGATGGACAGGGAGGCTTGGCGTGCTGCGATTCATGGGGTCGCAAAGAGTCGGACACGACTGAGTGACTGATCTGACCTGATCTGAAACATGTTACTGCAAAGCTAATGGGTCAAAGAAAAATCAATAGAGAAATTAAAAAAAA
>NW_011477479.1:13403-15782 GCF_000754665.1 Bison bison bison | reverse complement strand
GTCAGGTGGTCTGGTATTCCCATCTCTTTCAGAATTTTCCACAGTTTTATTGTGATCCACACAGTCAAAGGCTTTGGCATAGTAAATGAAGCAGAAGTAGATGTCTTTCTGAAACTCTCTCATTTTTCAATTATCCAACAGATGCTGGCAGACCAATTTCAACAACACAATAAAAGAATCATACACAATAGTCAAGTGGAATTTTTCCAGAGATTCAAGGATGGTTCAACATTCACAAATGAAACAAATATTAACAAAATGATAAAAATCATATGATCAGATCAAAAGAGATAGAAAAGACATTTGACAAAAGTTGACATATGTTTATGATTAAAAAAAAAAAATCTCTCAACACAATGAATATAGAGGGAACATGTCACAGCATTATAAAGGTCATGGAAGACAAGCCCACATCTAACATCATACTCAGTGGTTAAACACTGAACGTATTTCCTCTAAGGTCAGAAATGAGACACAGACGCCCCCTTTCTTCACTTTTATTCAACATAAGATTGGAAGTCCTAACCACACCAGTCAGACAAGGAAAGGAAATAAATGGAATCAAATTGAAAATGAAAAAGTAGAATTGTCATTCTTTGCAGATGAAATGATACTACATATGGAGAATCCTAAAGACACCATGAAAATATTATTAGAACTAATAAAAACATTCAATAAAGTTGTAGGATACAAAATTAATATACAGAAAACAGCTGCCTGTGGACACTGGAGGCAAGAACACACAAGAATAGGGCCAGATTAAAGTCTGAGCTATCCCCACAGCAAGACCAGAGACCAGCCCAGTATTGAAGAGCTTCCTAGGGAGGTGGGAGTTCCCTGCTTCATAGTGAGTGAAAGGACAGTGACAGCTGAGACCTGAGAAAAACATTTTTATTATTCTTATATTTTAATTTGTTCTGCAGTTAGTTATGCATTTTTTTCTTTCTCTTTTTTTCCTATGTTGCTGTGGTTGTTGATTTTATTATTACTCTTAACTCTACTCAAGCTTTTGAGAACTTTTTTAAAATCACACTTTTTATTTCCTTTATATATTTCTACCTCAACAATTGGATGTTTGTGGACTTGGTTTTGTTTTTGGTTTTTTTTTTGTTTTTTTTTTTTTGTTTTTTTGTTTTTTTTACTTCTCTGGGTTTTATTTTTGGTTTTTGTTTGTTTGTTTGTCTTATTGCTCTTTCCCTGCTATAGTTATTCTTTAACATATATAAATCTTTTTTATATACTTCTGTTCATCTTTCATATTTTTTCTTTTTTTCCTTTTATTTCTTTATTTCATCATGTTTGTTAGTTTGCTTTGTTTTCCTTCCTTTATTCCCACGTTGACACTCTGCTTTGGTTTTGTTTTCCAATTTGTGTTTTAGTTAGTTTTGTTTTTAATTGGTCAATATCATTTTTGGTCTTCTTTGTCTGTTACATTCTTGTACTTTCTTTATTTGGACTGTTTTGGTCTTGTTTGTGTGTGTGTGTATGTTTATGTATGTGTGTTCCTTTGTTTTTGTTATTGTTTGTCTGATTTTGTATTTACCATTTGTCTGGGGTTCATTTGTTTTTTGTTTTTCTGTGTTTGTTTTAATCCCCTTTAATGCCATAACAAATGGCTTGTGAAACCTCTGTCCCCTGGCCAGAGATTGGGTCTGAGCCTTTGGACTGGTAGTGTTGAGTCCAGGACTCTAGACTGCCAGAGAACTCCTAACTGCATGGAGTATTAATTAGTGAGAACTACCACAAAGACCTCCACCTGTATACAAGACATGGCATCACCCAAATGCCAGCAGCACCCATTGCAGGACACCTCACTGAAAAAAGAAAGACAAAAACACAAACCCAATCATCAGCAGACAGGCTACCCACAGACATCCCAAAACATATCACCTCACACAGCCCTGTGGATCTGAGGAGGAAAAAATTTCTCCTCCCACCAGAATGGAGGCACAAATCCCTCCCAACATAAAGCCTACAAAAGCCACTGGACAAACCTTACCCACTGAGGGCAGAAACCCAAAGGAAGAAGTAATTGGACCGTAGAGCCTGGGAAAAGGAGGCCTACAAGACAGTAAGTTAGAAAAAAAAAATGAAGAGATGGAGAAATATAAGGCAAATTAAAGAACAAGGTAAAAATTCACAAGACCAAATAAACTAAGAGGAAATAGGCAAACTACCTGAAACAGAATTCAAAGTAATGATAGTAAAGATGATCCAAAACCTCAAAAATAGAATGGAGAAAAAGCAGGAATTAATTAACACATTTAACAATGACCAGGAAGAAATAAAGAAAAAAACAGAGACAAAAAACACAATTACTGAAATTAAAAATACTCTAGAAGGAATAAATAGTAGAGTAACTGAGGCACAAGAATGGAT
>NW_011477479.1:10908-11208 GCF_000754665.1 Bison bison bison | reverse complement strand
GTTCTTTACCGCTGAGTCACCAGGGAAGTCAAAACACTGGAGTACATATATCTTTTCCAATTATAATTTTCACAGTGCATATGTCCAGTAGTGGGATTATTTGGTCATATGATAGACAGCTAATCAGTGAATTTAGTAAAGACCTAAGCAGACATTTCTCCAAAGAAGACATATAGATGGCTAATAAACACATGAAAAGATGCTCAACATTGCTCGTTATTAGAGAAATGCAAATCAAAACTACAATGAGATATCTCTTCACACAGGTCAGAATGGCCATCATCAAAAAATCTACAAACA
>NW_011477479.1:9382-10808 GCF_000754665.1 Bison bison bison | reverse complement strand
AGAAGAGCTAATGCCTATCCTTCTGAAACTCTTTCAAAAAACTGCAGAGGAAGGAATAATTCCAAACACATTCTACTAGGCCACCATCACCCTGATACAAAACCCATATAAAGATATCACAAAAAAAAGAAACTTAAAGGACAATATCAGTGATGAACATAGATGTAAAAATCCTCAACAAAACTCTAGCAAATATAAAAGATTATACATCATAATTGAGTTGAGTTTATCCCAAGAATACAAGGATTCTTCAATATACTCAAATCAATCAATGTGATACACCATATTAACAAATTGAAAAATGAAAACCATATGATAATCTCAATGGATGTAGAAAAAGCTTAGACAAAATTCAGCACCCAGTTATGATTTAAAAAAAAAACTCTTCAAAAAATGAACATAAGAGGAACCTACCTCAACATAATAAAGGCCATATATGATAAACCCACAACAAACATCATTCACAATGGTGAAAACCTGAAAGCATTTCCTCTAAGACAAAGAACAAGACAAGGGTGCCCACTCTTGCCATTATCATTCAACATAGTTTTGGGAGTCCAAACTGTGGCAATCAGAGAAGAAAAAGAAATAAAAGGAATCCAGATTGAAAAAGAAGAAATAAAGCTATCACTGTTTGTAGTGAAAGTGAAAGTCACTCAGTCATGTCTGACTCTTTGTGACCCCATGGACTGCAGCCTACCAGGCTTCTCCATCCATGGGATTCTCCAGGCAAGAATATTGGTGTGCAGGAGAACAAGATGGCAGAGGAATAGGTGGACATGGAGTACATCTCTCTGCATGGATACATCAGGAATACACCTTGAGACACAGAAGTGCATGCAGAACACCAGCTGAGAGGAGACAGGAGTACCTGACCAGTGGAAAAGAATATATAGAACCAAGCAAAATTCGGTAGGATGAAGGAACTAGGGGGAAAAACAAGAGTGTTAGTAGGACTGAACCTGCCCTCAGCAGGTGGGGGAATTGAATCAGGGGTCTGATCCCCACAGCGGGGCAATTGAGTCACAGGAGAAACACTTAAGGCTGAGAGTGAAACAGCTGGTCTGTGGCAGCCTAAATGGAATGAGAATCAGACAGTCCTTGCCAAAGCCATACATACCGTGGACAGGAACACTGGTCTCCTGGAAGGTGCAGAGGCTGGGAGCTGGAGTTTAGGGATTTTGGAGCAGTCCCAGGGTGAGGGCTGCTGTTGACTGCAGAGAGTCGGATTGAGAGGATGTGAAGGAAGAGATCTTGGTGGGAAATGCCTGGGGAGGAAAGCCGGGGAGCCATGGAAGCAAGGTGATACTGCTGAGTCACGCTTAGGGGGTGAAGCCATCATCATAGCCTCTCTCTTCCCAGGTGCCAGCATCAGCAGCTGAACAATAGAGAGGCTGACCCATCAAACACCTGATGCACTGAACTA
>NW_011477479.1:6163-6742 GCF_000754665.1 Bison bison bison | reverse complement strand
CTCTGAGATAAATCACAGCAGGATCCTCTATGACTCACCTCCCAGAGTAATGGAAATAAAAGCAAAAATAAACAAATAGGACCTAGTTAATCTTAAAAGCTTTAGCACAATGAAGGAAACTATAAGCAAGGTGAAGAGACAGCCTTCAGAATGGGAGAAAATAATAGCAAACGAAGCAACCAACAAAGAATTAATCTCAAAAATATACAAGCAGCTCCTGCAGCTCAATTCCAGAAAAATAAACGACCCAAGCAAAGAATGGGCCAAAGAACTAAACAGACATTTCTCCAAAGAAGACATACAGATGGCTAACAAACACTTGAAAAGATGCTCAACATCAATCATTATCAGAGAAATGCAAATCAAAACCACAATGAGGTACCATCTCACGCCGGTCAGAATGGCTGCTATCAAAAAGTCTACAAACAATACATGCTGGAGAGGGTGTGGAGAAAAGGGGAACCCTCTTACACTGTTGGTGGGAATGCAAACTAGTACAGCCACTATGGAGAACAGTGTGGAGATTCCTTTAAAAACTGGAAATAGAACTACCATATGACCCAGCAATCCCACTGCTGG
>NW_011477479.1:4284-6063 GCF_000754665.1 Bison bison bison | reverse complement strand
ACATATACACAATGGAATATTACTCAGCTATTAAAAAGAATGCATTTGAATCAGTTCTAATGAGGTGGATGAAACTGGAGCCTATCATACAGAGCGAAGTAAGTCAGAAAGAAAAACACCAATACAGTATATTAACACATATATATGGAATTTAGAAAGATGGTAATGATGACCCTATATGCGAGACATCAAAAGAGACACAGATGTATAGAACAGTCTTTTGGACTCTGGGAGAAGGCGAAGGTGGGATGATTTGAGAAAATAACATTGAAACATGTATATTTTCATATGTCAAACAGATCGCCAGCCCAAGTTCGATGCATAAGACAGGGCGCTCAGGGCTGGTGCACTGGGATGACCCTGACAGAATAACTTAAAAAATGAAAAGGCAGAGAAATACTGCATAAATAAAGGAACAAACTAGAAACACAGAAGTATAATAAATGAAGAGGAAATAGGCAAACTCCCTGAAAAAGAATTCAGAATAATGATAGTAAGGATGATCAAAAACCTTGAAAACAGAACGGAAAAAAATGCAAGAATCAATTAACAAAGACCTAGAAGAGTTAAAGAATAAACATACAGAGACAAAGAACACAAAGGCTGAAATTAAAAACACTCTAGAAGGAATCAATATCAGAATATCTGCAGAGAAAGAACAAATCAGTGAGCTGGAAGATTAAGTGGTGGAAATAACTTCTGAAGAGCACAATAAAGTAGAAAGACTGAGAAGAGCTGAGGACAGTCTCAGAGACCTCTAGGACCATATAAAATGTACCAACATTCGAATTATAGGGGTCCCAGAAGAAGAAGATAAAAACAAAGGGTATGAGAAAATTTTTGAAGAAATTATAGTTGAAAATTTCCCCAACATAGAAAAGGGAATAGTCAATGAAGTCAAAGAGGTGCAAAGAGTCTCATACAGGATAAACCCAAGGTGAAACATGCAAAGACACTACTGATTAAACTAACAAAGACTAAACACAAAGAAAGCATATTAAAAGCAGCAAGTAATATACAAGAGAAACCCCATATGCTTAACAGCTGACCTTTCAGCAGAAACTCTGCAGGCCAGAAGGGAATGGTAGGATATATTTAAAATATTGAAACGGAAAATTCTAAAACCAAGATTACTGTACTCAGCAAGAATCTCATTCAAAATTAATCGAGAAATAAAAAGCTTTTCAAACAAGCAAAAGTTAAGAGAATTCATTACCACCAAACCAGCTTTACAACAAATGTTAAAGGGACTTATATAGTCAAGAAATAAAAGAGATGGAAAAGATCTACAAGATCAACCCCAAACAATCAAGAAAATACAATAGGAACATATATATCAATAATTACTTTAAATGTAAATGGATTAAATGCTGCAACCAAAACACACAGACTGGCTGAATGGATACAAAAACAAGACCCATATATATGCTACCTACAAGAAACCCACTTCAGACCTAAAGACACATGTAGACTGAAAGTGAGAGGAAGGAAAAATATATTACCTGCAAGTGGGAAGCAAAACAGATCTGTAATAGCAATCCTCATATCAGACAAAATAGACCTTAAAATAAAGATTACAAGAGATAAGGAAGGATACTAGATAATGATCAAGGGATCAGTCCAAGAGGAAGACATAACAAGTGTAAATATCCAACATAGGAGCACCTCAATACATAAGACAAACACTAACAGACATAAAAGGAGAAATTGACAGTAACACAATAATAATAGGAGAATGTAAAACCCCACTCACATCAATGGACACATCATCAAAATAGA
>NW_011477479.1:0-1097 GCF_000754665.1 Bison bison bison | reverse complement strand
CTATGGAAGACACTATGTAGATTCTTTTAAAAACTAGGAATAAAACCACCATATGGCCCAGCAATCCCACTCCTAGGCATATACCCTGAGGAAACCAAAATCGAAAGAGACATATGCATCCCATTGTTCATTGCAGCACTATTTACAATAGCTAGAACATGGAAGCAACCTAGATTTCCATCGACAGATGAATGGATAAAGAAATCATGGTATTACTCAATGGAATATTACTCAGCCATAAAAAGGAACACATTTGAGTCAGTTCTAATGAGGTAGATGAACCTAGAACCTATTATACAGAGCGAAGTGAGTCAGAAAGGGAAAGATAAATACCATATTCAGAATCTAGAAAAATGGTACTGAAGAATTTATTTACATGACAACAATGGAGAAAAAGATATAGAGAATAGACATATGGACATGGGGAGAGAGGAGGAGAAGGTGAGATGTATGGAAAGAGTAACATGGAAACTTAAACTACCATATATAAAATAGATAGCCAAGAGGAATTTGCTGTATGGCTCAGGAAACTCAAACAGGGGCTCTGTATCAACCTAGAGGAGTGGGATGGGGAGGGAGATGGGAGGGAGGTTCAAAAGGGAAGGGATATATGTATACCTGTGGTTGATTCATGTTGAGGTTTGACAGAAAACAGCAAAATTCTGTAAAGGAATTATCTTTCAATAAAAAATAAATCAGTTATTTTTTAAAAATAGAAAAAGATAGATGTACTCCAGTGTTCAGGCTTCCCTGGTGACTTAGTGGTAAAGAATCCACCTGCAATGCAGAAGCTGCAGAACACCTGGGTTTGATCCCTAGGTCAGGAAGATCCCCTAGTGCACAGCAACCCACTCCAGTATTCTTGCCTGGAGAATCCCTGGGACAGCAGAACATGGTGGGCCACACTCTTTGGGTCTCAAAGTGTTAGACATGACTGAAGTGACCTAGCATGCACACATCCACCCCAATGTTCAATTCAGCACTATTTACAATAGCTAGGACATGGAAGCAACCTAGATGTCCATCAACAGATGAATGGATAAAGAAGCTATAGTGTATATATACAATGGACAATTACTCAGCCATTAAAAAGAACC
>NW_011477478.1:13087-14434 GCF_000754665.1 Bison bison bison | reverse complement strand
CGATGTCCCAGCTCCTACAACTGTGAGCCTAATGAGTGTCCTCTTGTCTGGGAACTGTCCAGAGCTCCTACAGTGTCTGTGCTTCCATCTCTTTGACTCTGTTGTTGGGCTTTTTCATCATGCTACATGGATTGATTGGGCTTCCCTGATGGCTCAGACAATAAAGAATCTGCCTGTAATGAGGGAGACCTGGGTTCAATCCGTGGGTTGGGAAGATCCCCTAGAGGAGGGCATGGCAAACCACTCCAGTATTCTTGCCTGGAGAATGCATGGAAAGAGGAGTCTGGCAGGCTACGGTCCATGGGGTCGCAGATTTGGACATGACTGAGTGACTAAGCACAACACATGGATGAATTACATGAATGTCATTCAGTTACTCCCTTGCAGTGGAATGGGAGGCTACATCATACCCAGGGGGAATGCCTCAGTCATTGTCTGCTCTCTTCCTCATTACCCACAGGCCAGAAGTTGCAGAAGCTTGTGTCTTTGTAGTGCCCACATAGACACCTGTAAGCGTAGTGGCCTCTTTTCTCCTTCTCTCTGTTCCTATACCTGTCACACATGTAGGCTATTCAACATTCTGTAGTACTCTATTGAACTCAGTTAAGCTCTTCAAAACTTTCTTTTCTCTCATTGAAAAAGATGATAAAGGCAAAAGCAAGCACATTTTCTGCTTAAGGTAATTTACACTGAGATGTGAATAACTAAATCTGATCTTAGCAGGAATGTTGATATTTGTGATCCATAGAACAGAGGCAGTGTTTTTGAGCTCTCCCACACTTTGCTGTCTTTTGAATCTGGAGCCCTACTTCATGGTCAGCAGCTGTTTTTCTACACCTCTACTCTTCCCAGGCCCAAAGAGCAGGGCTCAGTGACATGCTTAAGGCTGCCTTAAATCCTTTCTGGAATAAGGTGGATATAAATAAATAGTCTGTCAGAGAAGACCTGGGAATATCTGCTTGAAGGCAAGTGTGTTCCTCTGCTAGGTGACTAGAATGACTTCCCGGCATACCCAAATAACCTGTAGTTCCACTGACAGGGTCTCTGGGTAAATGCATCAACTGAAAATCTTTTCTTTCGAGTTTCACAGAGGAAATAGTTATTTAAAAAAATATATTCCAGAAAAGTTGTAAACTGAAAAATACTGTTTGTGATTAAAAATGAGATGTGGCTATGACTCAAACTTTGTTTTCAAATAGACGTTAATTGCATCATGCAAGGAAGCCAGTCTTATTTAGTTCCCAGGAAATCAGATGAGGGGGGACAATGCTCACAACTCTAGAACAGATGCCATGAGAAGAGAGACAATAGTACTTAGAAAAGGTAGTTGCCTTTGTAAAATTGGTG
>NW_011477478.1:8277-10201 GCF_000754665.1 Bison bison bison | reverse complement strand
GGACAGCCGCCCTGCAACAAAGAATTCTCCTGCCCAGAAAGTCAGTATTGCTGACATTGAGGAGCCCTGTTTTAGGTGTTATATCTAAGAGGCCTGAACCGAAATTCAATATTTCTAGTTATGTTTGTTGTTTTTTGCCTTAGATTTTGATAATAATTATATCAAGTCTGACGATTAACTCCTTTCTTTCCTATGAGTTAAAGCATAGCGTGTAATTAAATATTATCTCATTTCATCCAGTACTGAAAAAACTGCTAAAATATATTATCTCATAATGTTTTATGACAAATAAGATAGTTCATAAAGCTGCAAGAGGAGAAAAGATAAATGGGTATTTTAAGACACCAAAGCTAATACATTCCTCTTGTATATGTGGTATATATAAGAGACAGTATGTATGGTAAATGAGTTGATACGTGAATAGCTCCATCACAGTGAGTTACCTCTACAGTGGAGGAGGGGAAATAATGAAATAATGAGGCAAGGGGAGATAATGAACCTGAAATTTTGTCATGGCGGTTAAGTGATTAAGACTTGGTTTTACTGCAAGGAGAAACTAATATATCTGAATACCTGCTGAACCAACCGCTGTAAGCACTTTATATATATGTTTCATCATGTTTTAAAATCAGTGACCCAGAAGGTAATTATGTATCTTCATTTTATACTTGCGAAACAAATTCAGAGAGGGTGAATGGCTGAACCAGAATTAGGATGCAGGTGCCTGATTCCAGTTGGAGAAGGAAATGGCAACCCACTCCAGTGTTCTTGCCTGGAAAATCCCAGGGACGGGGGCAGCCTGGTGGGCTGCCATCTATGGGGTCGCACAGAGTCGGACACGATTGAAGCGACTTAGCAGCAGCAGCAGCCTGATTCCAAAGCCTTGTCCTTTTCACGAGATCATCCTGCCTTCAAAGTCTGGTCTTAAAATATTTTGTTCTCCTTAACATTTCCTTGAGGATATTCTAGGTAGATTTCATAGAAAGCCAGTATATTTGATTTTCTGAGAAATTGTGGTCTTTTCTAATAACAAGATTAATGACAAAGGCAAACATCACCATTAAAATGAGAGTCCTAATCCATGTTGATAGGAATGAAAGTGGGTTAAATGCTGTTAATTGTTGTGAATTGCTATGAATTGCTTCCTCCTCTTGCAGAAGGTACCTCGTAGTAGAGTTTGAACTGAAGCTCTACTGTGATACCCTGCCTGTCATTGTGTAAATTGTGCTTTCGTCTTTCTGTGATGTGAAGTACACTTCATATGCTATCTTTCATCACCAGAATTCCTCCCTGTAAGGGTATAAATGAGGAAACCCAAAAGGCTCTGGACCGCTCTCTCCTTGACTGCACTTTCCGATTACAAGGTAGAAATAACCGCACGTGGGTGGCAGAGCTAGTGTTTGCAAATTGTCCCCTTAATGGCACTTCTACCAGAGAACAAGGTGAGATGCTTCACACACTTTTGTCTTTGCATATTTCTATTTCTGTTTCTTGGGGTTTTTTTTTAGTATTGATTCCTATTAATCTTCTCTCTTAATTTTGTAGGACCATCCCGGCATGTTTATCTGACATATGAAAACCTGTTGTCTGAACCCGTTGGTGGTAGAAAAGTGGTTGAAATGTTCCTTAATGATTGGAATAGCATTGCACGATTATATGAGTGTGTGTTGGAATTTGCACGTTCTCTACCAGGTACAAGTGATCATCTTGTGGAGGAGGGCAGGTATCCCTCCCTGTGCCAGTGCCTTTGGAGGAAGTAAAACATGTACATTGTTAAAAAAAAAAAAAAAATCCTGAGTATATCTAATGAAAAGTTTTCTGTTTTACCTCAGACTTAGTTTCCTTCCCCAGGAGTACAGCTACTGTTACGATTTGTATTATATTCAGAAATGTTTACACATAGGTATACAAGATTATAGTAGTG
>NW_011477478.1:4018-5301 GCF_000754665.1 Bison bison bison | reverse complement strand
GGTAGCAGTTTCAATTAGGTAATTTTTCAGTGTTCACATTATTATGAATATTATAACACTATTCTACCAAGTTTACTACGATTACTTTTCCTTTCTCGCTCGACATTTTATTTTCCTGGGAATTACTAATTTTTAAAATTCATAATTAATTAAAATTATTAGCTTTCTCTATTTACCACTAACAGCCTTAAAGTCTCTCCCTTGTATGTAACTCTGCCCTCAGTATGTTCACAAATCAGGTACCTTATGAGTTTCCTCTTGAAGCCATCTCTTCCACAGTCTCTGACCTCTAAACGCTCCAGACCTTTTGCCTGATTTCAATTTAGGGATCTGCAGAAACAGTGGTGAAGCGGGAGAGTCCTTCATTTCTCTTGTGTTGCTTGCCCTATAACTTGGACCCCACTTCTTTTTCTTGGTTTACTTCATTGTTTTGGTGGAATGCTCTACGTTGCTCCCTGGGAGAAGATACATGGAAGGTTAAATTGAGACCTTGTGTGTTCGCAAGTGTCTTTAGTTAACCTCATCTAGTTGAGGGAGGGGCTTGATATAGAGTTCTAGGTTGCAGTCATTTTTTGTAAGAATTTTGAAAGCATTGCTCCATTGTCCCCTAGCTTCTATTGTGACCATTGAGACGTTTAATCCATTCCACTTCTTCAGCCTTACATGAACAAGTGGACTCCTTCAGTCTGGAAACTTACATCCTTTTGTTCTGGGGAACTTCCTTATGCTATTCCTCAAGTCTTTTTCTTTGTGTTCTCTGTGAGCTCCTTTTGGTACCCCCACTATTCTGATGTCGGGAATCCTGGACATATCCTCTGATTTTCTTATCTTTTCTGTTTTTTTATCTCTTTGTTTCTAGGAGATTTCCTCATTTTCCCTCCAATCCTTCTATTTTTTCATTTCCATCAAGAACTTTTTTTGCCATCTTTTTTAGAAAAAATTCGAGAGCTCTTTTTGTTTCTCAAAGTTCATTTTGTGACATCTGTTCTCTATGGCTACATTGTCCTCTCTTGAAGGTGAGCCTTGTTGACTGTGATCTTCACTGCGGGACCATCTGCTTGGGCCATTTCATTGGGTATAACTCCAGTGTCAGTAGCTTTAGATCTCTTTGTTGGGCCAGTGTGAGGACCAAGAGAAGAATATCAAAACTCTGCATAGCTGGTGTGCACTGGCTCCCAATTTTTGGCAAATGAAATAAGAGAAGTAAACTGGTATTCTCAGCATTCATTATGGAAACTTTAATCTTCGTTTTTAATATGGTACCCCAGCTCTCAATTGATCCT
>NW_011477478.1:0-738 GCF_000754665.1 Bison bison bison | reverse complement strand
TCATTATTGCAGGGTTTTGAAATCTGTGTGTGATTCAGGAGCACTTTTAAAAGGTTTGAATTAAGTGGCAGGGTTGTCACCCGGAATCAGACTCACGGTGCAACTCCAGGAATCACAGCATGGTCTGTGTCACAGCGTGATCTGTGTCAGAGGTTGACACACTCAGGCCTATGGGCCATGTCCTACCCACCACCTGCTTTTGTAAATAGTTTCATGGAACACAGCCACACCCATGTGTGTAGTGTGTGTGACTGCTTTCCTGCTGCGATGACTGCTTACAGAAAAGCTCCCTTACAGAAGGAGCTGACAGAGCCCCGGTGTGTGTGAATGGTGCCCCACCCTCAGAGTCAAGCAGGGCACAACCTGCTTGTATGAACAAAATGGCTCTGTGGGCAGCCTCATGAAGTGCACTGTAAAAATTGCTGGAGAATGCCAGATTTAGACTTTAAACTGAAATGTTAAAACAGTATGTTTTAAGCACTTGCTGTGTGTCTAATGCTGCTGGGTGCTGGGAATTCAGCAGTGAGCCCAATAACAGCCCTGTTCCTCAAGCTTACCCTGTTAGCTCAAGCTAGCGAGGAGGACTGGTATGAGATTTTCAGGTAGATGAGCCCTTCCCTGCTCATCGGAGTTGGTGGTACCCCCGGTGAAGACTTGGAATATTGTGTCATTGAAGGTTCCCGAAGGCTGAGCTGGTGGGGGACTCAGCCCCTGTGAAGTTCCAACAGTAGACAGTGT
>NW_011477477.1:14380-15628 GCF_000754665.1 Bison bison bison | reverse complement strand
CATCTGTAAAGGGGTTATAGTTTTAGTTTCTGCCTCATAGAATTTTATGAGTATTAAGTGGGTGGATACATGGGACAATGCTTAGAATAGTGCCTGGCATGTGGTAAACACTCAGGAGCTATCAGTCATTACTGATTTCTAAGACCAAAGGTTATCTATATTCAATTAGTAACATTCTAACTATTAAATTTGATTTTTTGCTAGTACCTTAATAATACCAGAAGGGAGGTAACTTGGAAGTAAACTCAAGAATTCTAGTCACAATTGAGTTTCTAGATATCCCTAGTCGAAAACCAGATCATGGAACTGTGGTCATCAATGGTTCTGTACATCAGAGGGCAGTTTTGATTGTCACTATGACTGGGATGCTGCTGGAACTTAATGCCAGGGGCCAGGAATGCTGGTTGAATGACTGGGAGTTGCAAGGTGGTGCAACTCCCAGTCCTTCAGTCCTACACAGTAGAAAAGCTGTCCTATTCAAAAATGCCCATAGTGCCTGAACTGATAAACACTGCCCTAGACTACAATGAACCCACCATTGTATTGACACTTGCCTCCAAGGCCGAGGCAGCCAGTCGAGCCATCTCTGGACTTTACCTAAATGCAAGATTCCATAGTTCTCATATCTGTCTACAAGTTCACATCTGATCATCATTCTGTCTGTGGCTTTCAGCGAGCTCCACCAATTAAAACAGATGGTATGTGCCAGCAGAAAAGCCCCTACAGTTTCTGAAATTGGGTCACTGACTCCAAATAAAATTGGAATTGGCTCTCAGCCAGTAAAATTGGCTCTCAGCATTCTACAGAGGGTCAGGGTTTGGTAAACTAGAAAGGTCCCTCAAGGAAGAGGTTGTTTGAACCTTATGCAACACCATAGGATTAGACTAGCATACTCACATTGGTGAGATCTTCAAAAGCTGATCTCTTTTTGAGTGGTCCCTGAGGTGAAGATGGAGATATCTTTGCTTGGTACTTCTCATCTTTCTAAAAAAGGAAAAAAGGGAAATGAGTATATCCAATTGTGAACAATCTTTTCAGGGACTTCAGGTCATCTTTGGAGCTCAACAGGGAAACGCCTGAATCTCCAAGCAATTGGGAATGCCTAAAATAAACCCTAATAAATTACAACAAAAGAAAGTTTTGGCACTCACTGCTGCTTAGAGTGTTCCTGAAGGAGGTAATAATCATTGATGATGGTGACAAGGCTGTAAGGAGACAGGAAGACCTTCAGTGTAACTCTTAAAATGA
>NW_011477477.1:9385-10609 GCF_000754665.1 Bison bison bison | reverse complement strand
GCAGTGTCTATCCAAGGCAGGGCTGCAATCAGAAAAAGACTCTTTAAAACATTCACCAGAAACATCACCAATTCTCTGGAGATCCTTGAGAAAACCCAGTCTCTCTATAACATCCCTAGGAGAAAACAGACTTCAATGTTAGCAGATCTGGGATCAAATCTTGGTTGTACCACACTTAACCATGGGCAAGTGACTTAACCTCCCTGGGCTTCAATTATCTCATCTGCAAGATGGAGGTAAGTATATACATCTTTGCAGGGCACTGCTCAAATTAAATGAGATACTCTGTGTAAAAAGCCAAGCACAGTGCCTGCCACCCCCTGTGGGTACTGGGACTATGGCCTAGCCCCTAGCTTAGGCCTAGGAACACTAGAGGAAAATTAACAGTTGAAAATAATCAAGAGCATGACAAATCATATAGTATGGAGGCTCACTGGTAGGGTTAATGTTCTTTAAAAGGCATGGGGTCCTGGCCCCAGCAATGATGATGCTACAGAGAAGGCAAAAGAATGCACTGCACACACACACATGCAGAATAGGCCAGAGGGTATTCTAGGCTGCATTCAATCAAGAAACTGCAGTCCAGTTCCAGACATCTGGTTAAAAAAAAAATCAAAAGATAATACTGGTGGGAAAAAAAAAGATAATAGCAGAAGGAACTTACTTGGTGAAAATCATGTGACATATAAAATTTAACAGTCATTACAGAACTTAGGAGTCCTACCTTCACCCCACCTCAGTGTGGGACCCCATTCTATACTCCTTAAGGGTCTTTTAGCTTGTGAGTTCTCAAACTAAACTAAGAACTCACTATCATAACTTATGATATACTTAAGTGTCTTATGTTATGATACACTTAAGTGGCTTACAAGCACATTCAGTTCAGTTCAGTTGCTCAGTCGTGTCCGACTCTTTGTGACCCCATGAATCACAGCACGCCAGGCCTCCCTGTCCATTACCAACTCCAGGAGCTCACTCAGACTCACATCCATCGAGTCAGTGATGCATATTAGGAGGAATCAGTTCTTGAATATAAAAGAGACCCTTCCCACTCAGATACAACTGCTCTTCTGAACCCACCCATATTCAGTCTCCAAGTTCAACGACATTTGACAAAGAACAGGCTTCCATAGAGAGACCCTAAAGGCAATGCAACAAATTTATGTACAAGATACATCAGGCAATGGAGACAAACACAAATAAATCATGGATCTTATTCTAGAA
>NW_011477477.1:8266-9285 GCF_000754665.1 Bison bison bison | reverse complement strand
ATTCTAGAAGTATTCACAGGCACAGCTCTAACAGCAACACATAAATGTGACAAATGATTTAATAACCGTAGACACAAAGTACTTTAGAAACATAACGTAAAGTCAGTAATCTTGTGGGAGACAAGGGGTGGAGAAAGGCTTCACCTTCCTCCTATATTTGATCTGGACTTAATATGATAAAAAGGTTCTCAAGTAGACAGGTGAGCTTTCCAGGCAAAGAAAGCCAGAGCCCAGGCAGAGGCTTGAACGTGTAGAACACAGCAGGTTTGGAAACATCCAGGTTGCCCGGAGTGTGAAGTATAATGTGTAGGGAGGAGTCAGAAAGAGGCTGAGAGCTAGGCTGGGACCATTCTGTGAAGACTGCAGAGAAGATTGCAGTTTGAGAGAAAGGTTGAAGAAAAGAGAAAGGCTAACTTGGGTTTTTCTTTGGATGGACAATATTAAACATTTTGTTGGCGAGGAAAAGTCAGTACAAATAAGTGCCTTCACATTTATTATGTCAGTTAATCCTCCCCAAGCTGTGAGAGTAAGCAGGGCAAGTACAATTCTTTCCACTTCATAGTCTCAGATGAGTTAAAAGTTATTTACTACACAGAACAAACTATTAAGCAGCATAGATCACCCAGCTCTTTCCAGGGCTCTTCTCTAAAATACCATGAAGCCTCTCTGATTGTATGTGAAAAGATTCCAGAACAGCCCACAGAACAAAGTTAAAGACCACAGAGTGGTAGTATGAGGAGTACTGAGGAGTTAGAACGACCACAGACTTCTTTTTAAAGAAGCAATTGGGCTTCTAAATCAGCCAATTTAGCATCTTTGAGCCTGCTTCCTTATTTGCAAAAGAGCTATGTACCACCTCTTACTTGCAGAGGTATCATATGGCTCAAATGTAAATTTGCACGTGCAAAGCTTAACCTGGTACGTCCTCAGAATAAATGGTGCATCTTACTCTCCTTCTCTTCCTCCAAATCCAAACCCATTTTCCATCTCATCCCTCAAAACTCAGCCAAGCAGAAATA
>NW_011477477.1:3244-5668 GCF_000754665.1 Bison bison bison | reverse complement strand
ACTTGGTGCTTTCTCTGCCATGGCCCAGGTTCAATCCCTGGTGGGGGTACCGAGATCCCGAAAACCACAGGGCGGTCAAATAATAACAACAACAACAATAATAAGCTTTTATAGAGTCAAACGTGAACTCTTGCTGGCTTCACAAATGGCCTTGTGATGGAAGCAGAGCAGAAATTATTGCCCCTATTTCATGGATAGCACCCATAGTGCAGATAACTAATAGTAGCTAAAACATTAATTGAGGGCTAACTCTTGGTGATTGCTATAACTTTTTAAATTGTTTTAAACATTGTCCCCCAAAGTAGGTGCTTTTATTATTGTCATTTTACAGACACAAGAAAACTGTAGCTTGCTAATTGCATGCGTGCTAAGTCACTTCAGTTGTGTCCGACTCTTTGTGACCCTATGGACTGTAGCCTGCCAGGCTCCTCTGTCTGTGGGATTCTCCAGGCAAGAATACTGGAGTGGGTTGCCATGCCCTCCTCCAGGGGATCTTTCTGACCCAGGGATCGAACTTGTGTCTCCTGCAGCTCCTGCATTGCAGCCAGATTCTCTACCTCTGAGGCACCAGTGAAGCCCCATGCTTGCTAACTGCCCAATATCAAAATGCTGCATTGTGGCAAAGCAGGTACTACCATTGATATTTTCGTTTATTTCATTAGTACATTAATTCATTCATTCAACATTTATTGAGCACCTGCTTTGGTCCAGGAGCTAGAAAAAAATATATGAGTAACTGATAAAAGACTTGAAGAGTTTATCACCCTGCTCTATGTCCTGAGGAGGGAAAGAGAAAAGTGGAGATACCAGGAATAAAATCTAAGAATTCCTGCATATACAGATGCTCTACTACTAAACTACATTTTTACCTTTATTATTAGTCCATTCTCCTTTTACTGATAGTATCTCATAGCTTTTACATTAAAGGGAAAATAGTCATATGATCCCAAGCCCTCGTCTCTTTTTAATCTCCCTAGGTTATCACATATAAATCCATGACTTTAAATATCACCTAAAAGCTGGCCCTGAACTCCAGACTCATAAATCCAACTGATTATTCCACATCTCCACTTGGCTGTCTAATAGATATCTCAAACTCAACATATTCACAACCTCACCAAATCTGATCCTTCCTCCAATGCCCCCCATTTCAGAAACTGGTACCATATCAAGTCTGTTAATCAAGTCAGAAACCTGGGTATCATCCTTGATTCTACTCTTTCCCACCACCTTAACCTCCCAAATCCAAT
Organism: Bison bison bison; assembly: GCF_000754665.1. Lineage (NCBI taxonomy): Eukaryota > Metazoa > Chordata > Mammalia > Artiodactyla > Bovidae > Bison > Bison bison. The sequence continues at coordinate 4,418 of NW_011477477.1, read as the reverse complement.
CCTTCAGCAAGTCCTGTTGATTCTACCTCAAAATGTATGGCAAAACCAATACAATATTGTAATTAGCCCCCAATTAAAATAAATAAATAAATAAAATAATAAATGAGGAAGGGAATATTGAAAAAGAATTCAATACACCATTCTAAAAAATCCTGTTTTGATAGAAGTAAGTAAAACATAGGAGATATTTGAAAATAAACCAACTTTGTTGCAAAAAAAAATATATATATATATACACATATATATTATATCCATCCACTTCTCTCCATCTCCACTACCACCATGATCTCTCAATGGGACCACTGTCAAAAGCCTCCAAGATGTTCTACCCCTTTCCAATCTGGCTCGTCTATAATGCAAATACAATACAGTGATGTGATCAACCTTTTTAAAAAACAAAAAACAAAAATTATGTCCCTCTCCTGCTTTTGTAGTACCCACAGAATTAAAATCCAAACTCCTTACCCTGGACTACAAGTCCCATCTATCTCACCAACCTCATTTCATACCACTCTCTTTCTCATTTACTCCATTCCAGCCATAATGATCTTCTTCCCAAACTTTGAATATACAGAAAATCACACTCCTCGGGATCTTCACACATGATATTCCCACTGTCAGAAATATTCTTCCCTCTCTTCTTTAAATCACTTTTTTTTTCTCATGCTTTAAAGTCTCAGCTTAACTATCCTCTCTTCAGAGAGGCCTTCCTTTACCATGTTATCTAGAGTAGGATTCTTCTCCCACTCGCTTATACTTTATCTCAACCCTTACATTTCTTTTAGAGTAATTATTGCAATTTTTAATTTTTGAACCTACCTCATCACTCAAGAATGCAAGCTCCACAACTGTAAGGACCACAGGCATTGTGCTCTATCTTCAGTGATTAGCATTAAGAAGAGTCCACATTTATCAACTGCTTACTGTATGTGTAACACTGTTTTGACACTCACAACAATACAATGAATTGTTACAGTTTCTGTTTTGCAGAAGGGCTTCCCTGGTAGCTCTGCTGGTAAAGAATCCACCTGCAATGCAGGAGACCTGGGTTCCATCCCTGGGTTGGGAAGATCCCCTGGAGGAGGGCACGGCAACCCCACTCTAGTATTCTTGCCTGGAGAATCCCCATGGACAGAGGAGCCTGGCAGGCTATAGCCCATGGGGTCACAATGAG
>NW_011477477.1:0-881 GCF_000754665.1 Bison bison bison | reverse complement strand
CAAAAGACAAAAAAAAAAACAAACCTTGAAAGCAGCAAGAGAGAAATGATACCTTTCTAATAGAGCAAAATTTTGTCGAGTGACAATAGAAACCATACAGGCCAGAAGAAGGTGGCAGTGTTTTTTCCAATACTAAGAGGAAAGAGCTGTCAGTTGGCAACTGAGAATTCTATATCCAAGGAAAATATCCGTCAAAAGTGAAGGGGAAATGAAGTCATTCTCAGATGCTCCTCTTAAAAGAATAGAAAGTTTACAAGGTAAAAAAAATAGTCATGGAAGAAATTTTGTATTAACAACACAAGGGAGAAAGAACTGTGGAAAGAGTAAAAATACAGGTAGATACAACTGACCCTCCTTCTGATACTGCTTTCTCAATTATGTCTGAGAGTTATAGCAAAATGTATAACACTATCTGATGCAGTTCTCAATATATGTAGAGGAAATGTTTAAAACAATAATATCGATGTAGGAGGATAAAGGAAGGAAAAGTTTTACACTCCCTCAAACTGATAAAATGTCAACTACAGTAGACTGTGATATGTTGTGTATATATAATGGAATAATTAGAACATGCACTGAAAAAAAAAAGCTATATACAACACAACATCCAAAAAACTCAGATTTTGAAATGGACAGAAGTCCTGAATAGACATTTTTCCAAAGGGGAAATGCAGATGGACAATGGGTACATGAAAAGATGCTCAACACTGCTAATCATCAGGTAAATGTAAATCAAAACCCCAATGAGATAGCACCTCACATCTGTCAAAATGGCCATCATCAAAAAGACAATACATAACAAAGTGTTTGTGAGGATGTTGAGAAAAGGAAACCTTAGTACACTGTTGGTGGGAATGTAAACTGGTACAGCCACTCTGGAA
>NW_011477476.1:12740-13764 GCF_000754665.1 Bison bison bison | reverse complement strand
TCAATTCTTTGTCACTCAGCTTTCTTCACAGTCCAACTCTCAGATCCATACATGACTACTGGAAAAACCATAGCCTTGACTAGACGGACCTTTGTTGGCAAAGTAATGTCTCTGCTTTTGAATATGCTATCTAGGTTGGTCATAACTTTCCTTCCAAGGAGTAAGCATCTTTTTTTTTTAAATTTTATTTTTATTTTTAAACTTTACGAATTGTATTAGTTTTGCCAAATATCAAAATGAATCCGCCACAGGTATACATAATTTCATGGCTGCAGTCACCATCTGCAGTGATTTTGGAGCCCCCAAAAATAAAGTCTGACACTGTTCCACTGTTTCCCCATCTATTTCCCATGAAGTGATGAGACACAATTCACATACCATGCAATTCACCCATTTAAAGTATACAAGTCAGTGGTTTTTTAATATATTCTCAGAGTTGTATAACCATTATACTAATCAGTTTTAGAACATTTCCATCCATTGAGTGGCTGAACGAATATATGACTAAATGATCACTACTGTGGAAGAGATCTATATGAGTATCTGGGTATTGCACCCAAAACCCTGAATCTATTACCAGTCACCTCCCCCCATTTACTACTAGCCTCCCTCCCTGCCCTAAACAACCACTAATCTATTTTGGCCATCCATTAGCAGTTGATTCCTGTTCCTCCACCTCATTCCCTAGCCCTCAGAGACTGCTCAGCTACTTTCTGCTTCTAAATTTGCTTATTCTGGACAATTCCTATAAATGGAGCCATATAATATGTGATCTTTTGTGACTGGCTTCTTTCACTTAGTAAAATGTGTTTTCAAGGTTCATCCATATTGTAGCATATGTCAGTGTGTGTGTATGTGTGAAAGTCGCTCAGCCGTGTCCAACTCTTTGTGACCCCATGGATTATACAGTCCATGGAATTCTCCAGACCAGAATACTGGAGTGGGTAGCCATTTCCTTCTCCAGGAACATATGTCAGTACTTCTTCCCTTTTTATGGCTGACTAATATTCCATTGTTCTGATAG
>NW_011477476.1:12446-12640 GCF_000754665.1 Bison bison bison | reverse complement strand
TGCTGGGTCATATGATAGTTCTACTTTTAGTTTTTTAGGGAACCTCCATACTGTTCTCCATATAGTTGTATCAATTTACATTCCCACAAACAGTACAAGAGGGTTCCCTTTTTTCTACACCCTCTCCAGTGTTTATCATCTGTAGACTTTTTGATGATGGCCATTCTGACAGGTGTGAAGTGATACCTCATTGT
>NW_011477476.1:7910-9617 GCF_000754665.1 Bison bison bison | reverse complement strand
TATATATGGATTAATATACATTATTTGTTTTTCTGACTTACTTCATCTGCCTCATTAGAACTGACTCACATGTGTTCCTTTTCATGGCTGAGTAATATTCCACTGAATGTATGTACCACAGTTTCTTTATACATTTATCTGATGATGGACCCTCCTTTTAACTAGACTCAGTTTACTTGTGGTTAGCCCAACCCAAACCTCTTGCCCCTCTGCTGCCTTTTTTATTCTCTCAGTATTTGAGCAGAGAAGGCATGGGGCTGCTTTCTGATATCTTTGGATTCAGTGTTGGCAGAGCCCCAGAATCTGAGTGCTGTAAAAATTTCTGTGGTGTCCTTCTATTTTTGAGCCTTTCATTCACTGTGGCTTTCTTGGCAGAATTCTGGGGGTGGGTGTGAGGCCAGAGCACTATTACATTAAGTGATCTGTGTTTGCTTGGGGACCCTTCCAGATCCCATTTTGTCCTATCACCCATCATCTTATTCAAAGCTTGGCTGATGGTCTCCTCATCTTTGTGAAGTTTCTCTATGAAGGGCTCTTTCTTCCATTCATCAGTACTTGGATCAGGCTCCCAGCTATGGAAGCTATCACAGCTTTCTGCTCACTCTGAAAGGTCCATTTTTCTCTGGAATTTATTTAATTAAGGTAGTTCTTCCTTTCATTCAGTATAATTTTTATATTGTCTGTGTTTTTATTGTTATCCCAGGAGTTGAAGTCCTGTCACATTCTCCTACATCCTGATAAGAAGCAGAAGTCTCTTAAAAAGGTTTTTGATGGGCAACCTAAGGAAAAGTTTGTTCTGAAAAGGATACCGTTCTAATGAGACCTTTTGCTTTTAGTTCTTAGAGCTGGCTTAGAAGAAAGTTATTTTGGAACTCTGTCTCCCACTCTATAAAATTTCTCTCACAGACACACAGTAGAGAACACAGAGAGGCAGAGAGGATGGTTTGTGACAAACCAGTGCTCTAGCAGACCTCTGGCTCACAGTAACCTTGTGAGGCGAGCAAAGCCAAACATACTCTTCAAGTGAAGAACTGAGGCACAGAAAGGGCAAGTACCTTGTTCCAAATTCAGATGGATAGTGCATGGTATGAAAATAACTGGAATGTAGCTTTATATATTTCCAGTGCAGTATTCTGTTTGTACTCCATGCATTTTGTTGCATCAGTAATACGTGAATATGTTTATATATCCTTATGAAAAATTGGAAAAATACATTTAAAGTAGTTTTCCCTTGTAATTCTAATCTGTGATCCCACTTGTATTCCAGAAGTAACCTCTTCTGTCAGTTTGGTGTATGTCCTTTCACATAATTTTGTTGGCTTTTACATGCTACTAAACTGTCATACCCGGAGAAGGTGATGGCACCCCACTCCAGTGCTCTTGCCTGGCAAATCCCATGGTCGGAGGAGCCTGGGAGGCTGCAGTCCATGGGGTCGCTAGGTGTCGGACACGACTGAGTGACTTCCCTTTCACTTTTCACTTTCATGCATTGGAGAAGGAAATGGCAACCCACTCCAGTGTTCTTGCCTGGAGAATCCCAGGGACGGGGGAGCCTGGTGGGCTGCCGTCTCTGGGGTCGCACAGAGTCGGACACGACTGAAGTGACTTAGCAGCAGCAAACTTTCATACCACAGGGTTTTTAAAATACAAGACCATGCAGGAGATGTTCTGTTATTTTCTGTGTTCACTTAGCAGTCAGTGCTTGGA
>NW_011477476.1:6874-7810 GCF_000754665.1 Bison bison bison | reverse complement strand
TGCCTGGAGAATCCCAGGGACGGGGGAGCCTGGTGGGCTGCCGTCTATGGGGCTGCACAGAGTCGGACATGACTGAAGCGGCTTAGCAGCAGCAGCATTAAGGTAATTAAGGAATAATTTACATACAGTAAGTTGCACCCATTTGAAGTGTGCAATGTTATGACTTTGGCCAAATAAATACACCCATGTAACTACCACCACAATCAAGATATAGAATGTTTTATCCACCCAGTTTTTTTTTGGGGGGGTGGTGCCCTTTCGTAGTCACTTCGCCTTACCATCCAGCCCCATTTGGATAATTTCAACTGACTTGTGTTTTAGTTCACTCATCCTTTCTTTTGTAGTGTCCAAATCTGATGTTATGCCCATTCAATGGTTATTTTAAAAATTTTTTTAATTTTTCAGTTCTAGGACTTATATTCATTTGGTTTTTGAGAATTTCCATTTCTCTTACAAAATACCTTCTCATTTCACATGTACACATGCATTATATTTATAGAAATAATGTATTTACAATAGTTGCTTTAAAGTTCTTGTCTGTTAAATTCAGTCATAGTCAATTCTGGATCTGGTTCTGCTAATTATTTTATGTCAATTATGGGCCACATTTTCTTGCTCCTATGCTTATTTCATAATTTTACTATATTCTAGACATTTTATCTACAAGAACAGTGGAGACTGACATATAATTTCAGTTTGTTTTATTTATTAGCCTGAATGTCTGAGCCCTTTCTTAGGTCTGGCAATGAACATGTATGACTGATGTTTTTCATATTTCTACTGAATGGTAGCTGGGTTGGGAATGGACCTTCCTTTTTGTTTTCCCTAACTTATTTATTTTTAATTGAAGTAAAATTGCTTTACAATGTTGTGTTGGCCTCTGCCATACATCAACATGAGTCAGCCATGGGTATACATGTGTTCCCTCCCTTTTGA
>NW_011477476.1:2005-6129 GCF_000754665.1 Bison bison bison | reverse complement strand
AAGAGAATTGACATTTGCTCTGAGATGGGAACCACTGGGGGGATTTTTTTTTCTAAAAAAAGATGTAATTGACATATATATATATGAGTTTCAAGTGTACAACATAATGATTCAATATATGTATATATTGTGAAATTATCAGCACAGTAAGTCTAGTTAACATCCATCACCTTACATGAACAATCTTTTTCTTGTTATGAGAACTTTTAAGGTATCTCTTAGCAATTTGCAAATATGCAATATAGTAGTAGTAATTATAGCCATCATGCTGTGCATTATATCCCCCAAACTTCCTTATTTTATCCTTGGGAGTTTGCGGTCTTGACCCAGTTTACTGTTTTGCTCACCTCTCACCCCCTCCCTCTGGCACACCAATCTGTTCTTTATACCTGTGAATTCAGTTTTTCATTTTTAGATTCTACATATAAGTGAGATTCTACAGTATTTTTCTTTCTCTCTTTGATGTACTTCACTTAGCATAAGGCTCTCAAGGTCTGTCCATTCCTTACTTTTTTATAGCTGAATAATAGTTCATGGTGAGCATGTGTATGTATGTGTTTGTGTGTATGTATGTGTGTGTATACACACACACACCACATTTTCTTTATTCATTCATCTGTTTATGGACACTTAGGTTTTTCCATGTCTTTGCTATTGTAAAGTATGCTGCAATGAACATAGGAGTGTGGGTATCTTTTTGACTTAGTACTTTTATTTCCTTTAGATAAATGCCCAGAAGTGGAGTTGTTGGGTCAGAGAGTAGTTCTGTTTTTAATCTTTTGAGGACCTCCACACTGTTTTCCATAGTGGCTGCACCAATTTATATTCCCGCCAACAGGGCACAAGAGTTCCCTTTTCTCCACATTCTCACTAACATTGTATCTCTTGTCTTTTTGATGATGGCCATTGTAACATGTGTGAGGTAATATCTCATTGTTTTTGCATTTCCCTAGTGACTAATGATGTTGAGCATCTTTTCATGTACCTGTTAGCTTATCTGTATGCCTTCTTTGGAAAAACGTTTATGAGATCCTCTGCCCATTTTTAAATCAGATTTTTGGTGGTTTTTTTTTTGTTGTTGTTATTCTTTATATATTTTGAATGTTAACTTCTTATCAGATATATGATTTGTATGGAGAGTTTTGAGAGACATGTTCAGACTTAGAGTTTAGCAGGATCACTTGGACTGCTGTGTTGAAAATAAGACTGTAGAGAGGCAAGGGTGGAAGTGGAAAATGATGGTGACTTGGACCAGGGTGGTCATTGTAGAATTCATGAGGAGTAGGCCATTTTTTGATATGGTTTGAAATAGAAGCCAACAGATTTTGTTGAGTGAACAAAAGGTGTTAGAGTAATGAAACTTAACTCCAAAGTTTTTGGCTTGAATAACAGGAAGAATAATAGCCATCATTAAGATGAAAATGACTGTGAGAACAGATTTGATGGGACGATCGAGAGTTTTGTTTTGAACACACTAAGTTTGAGGTATTAGACACGCAAGTGAGATGCCTAGAAGGCAGTGAATATATAAGTCTGGAGTTTAGGAAAGTGCTCTGGGCTGCAGATAGAAATGGGGGCATCGTCAGAATACATATAGATGGCTTGAAAAATCCTGATGCTGGATAATATCACCAAGGGATCTGGTGCAGTTACGGATGAAAAGTCCAAGCATTGTGCCTAGGGACACTCCAGTTTTAGAAGATCAGAGTGATGAATGGGAACTAGAGAATTAGATTGAAGTAGAAGGAAAATTTAGGAAGTGGTATTCTGCAAGCCAAGGAAGAAGGTGGTCCAAGGAGCAGGGAGTACTCAATGGTCTAATGCTGCTGGAAGGTCAAAGACAAGGGCTGAGAATTAATCAGTGGATTTAGCAATGAAGAAGCCATACTGAATCAGACTGTCCAGTATTAGATACTGATGCCTGAATCCCATCTCCACAGATGGATTTAATTGGTCTGAGGTACAGCCTGGACAGCAAGGTTTTTAAAACTCCCCAGGTCATTCTGGTATGCAGCCAAGGTTGAGACCCTACTGTCTTCATTAGCTTCCTCTATTAAATTGTGAAATGGTCTTGTTATCAGAAACAGATGTGGCTGGACTGATTATACACAGAAGTACTTATCTATAGGCTTATTCTTGGATACTTTGGGATGTGAAAATAATAAGCAGATCTGAAAACTGATTATTAACCACTAAAGGGATTAGCTATTTAGCACCTATCTGAAAGTGGCTTTTAAGCTGAAAATCCCTTTGCTTTTCACTTTTTGCAAATGTTTGATTCTTTGTTTTGTTTATCCTTAAAAGACCTTTTGTTGTGAGTAACAGGGGTAAGTTTCAAGTTAATGAAAAAGTTCAAGGGAAATCTTGATGTAATTGATCTAAAGAAAACCAACCAAACAAACTTGGACTGAAATCAATAATTAAGCATTTAAAAGAGTTAAGTACGTTCTTTTCAGAATCTGAACACCTCAAAAGTTGGCTCATAACAGTTATAGAAATTTTGTGCTACATTAAAGCTTTGTTTTCATTTTCTCACAACAGACTCTAGAAATTATTTAAATGCTCTAGTAAATTTGAGTTGAGTTGGTAGCTGTTGGCTCTTAAAAATTAAAGCATATCATGAGTAGGCTGTTCATCAAGTGATCTAATTCGTAGGCTAGTAAAGTTGGATTCTATGGCCAAAGAGAGGAAGGATTCAATGTATTAGGACAAGACCAAGATAGAAAATAGAGAAAGTCTGAGTTGAAATAGAGGCCTGATTATTGCAGGCTTCCAGAAGGATGTCAAGTGTCTAGATTAGCCCTTCTTAGCCCAGGTTGGGTTCCAAGAGAATTAAGACCTAAGGCATTCATTGTATTAACTGAATAAACTCATACATCCTTAATGGGGCTATGTACCATCCTTGGGAGAATGGAGAAAATAGTCACTCAGATAATCAAATAATTTTCTCTAGGGTTTCTCTAGCAGAACCCCAGTTGAGAAAGGCTGTTTTAGGTACTAATCTGTCTTCTTGGATGGCATAAGTAGTCTTTTGAGGTACGGGTCCTCAGGAAAGAAAGCATAAAAAAGAGCCTGTTGTAAAAATGCCCAGAAATTAAAAAGAATAATCTCTTTATTAGAATAGTTATTAGTAACATAAGCACAGGAACACCTTGTACAAATCTCAGCAGTGATTTTTTGGACAATTTAATGTGTATCTTTCCAGACTTTGTCTCTGCACATAAACTTACGTGTAAGTAGTGTTTACTACAGAGTGGGATTTTGCTATTCATTTAGTTCAGCAATTTTTTTCCCCTTGAGCTATTATGGATGTTCTTCTATATAATTACATATGGATTTGCTTCTCTCCAAGGGTTTTATGATATTCTATAGTTTGGTTGTTAGAAAATATATTTTACCACTCTTCTGTTAATGGATATTTGGATCATTTCCAGTTTTTCCACTATTGTGAACAATGCCATAATAAACATTTGTTCAAAAATTCTTGAAAATATATATGTATATATGTTTCTATTTCTATAGTATAGATTCCAGAAGTAGAATTGTTAAGTCAGAATTATTACCATCCCTTTTTTTATTATATAAATTTCAAATATATTCAAAAGTAGAAGGTAACATAATGAACCCCCATTTATTCCTTATCAACCTCAATAATTACCATCACAAGCCAGTTTTGTTTCCCACTCCCACTGACTCCCCCTACCCCAACACTGGGTTAATTATGAAGCAAAGACATGACATTTCAATGATAAATATTTCGCCTACAAGATATTGTCCTAAAGATTAAGAACTTTTTGTAAAATATCGTCACAGTTATCATACCTAAAAATTAGCAGTAATTCCTTAATATCAGTGTTCAGATTTTCCAAATTGTGTCTTTTTTTTTTACATTGAGTTTGTTTGACATGATCAAGGCAAAGTCTACACATTGCATTTTGTTGATAAGACTCTTAATTCTTATCAACTTTTCTCCTCTTATTTTTTCTTTTTCTTCTTGTCAAAGAAGCATTTGTCATGTAAAGTTAACAAATTTCTGGATTTTGCTGATCATATCCTTGTGGTATAATTTAGTAAGTCCCTCCGCCACACGCCCCCCAACCCCGCAACTCCTGTAAGTTGGTAGT
>NW_011477476.1:0-624 GCF_000754665.1 Bison bison bison | reverse complement strand
AGTGATAATTAATATATTTCAATGCTTTATAGTTATTTTTCTTCTTAATGCTCAAATTGTCCCATCTTTAGCCAAAAGCTTTCAAGTTGGCTCCTGAGTCTTTGATAAGAGTTTAGTAGCTTCTTTGTTTCTTTGTGGGTTAAGATGTTCCAGGATCGTCTTAGACATATGTTGAATCAGTGATTCTTTCACGGAGTCCTGGTTTCTTTAGTGAGAGATGAAGTTTACGGATCCCAGTCACGGCTTGCAGGTTCTTGTTGCTACTGAGTTGGTCATTGCTTTGGACCTTTTTGGTAGATAGAGCTGGGGAGACCACCTCATGAATTCCTACCGATATTCCAATTCAAATTTAGGACTATAGGATTTTTGCTTCTTTGATTTTGTATTTATTTCTCCTATGCCAAAAATTCTGGTTCTTAATGATACTAAATTAATATTTTTGTATTCTTTTTCAAAACACCAGTACTGTCTCATCACCTGGACTTACCAGGTGGCTCAGTGGTAAAGAATCTGCCTGCCAATGCAGGAGACACAGGTTTGACCCCTGGGTTGGGATGATCCCCTAGAGGAGGAAATGGCAACCCACTCCAGTATTCTTGCCTGGGAAATTCCATAGGCAGAGAG
>NW_011477475.1:7822-9610 GCF_000754665.1 Bison bison bison | reverse complement strand
GAGACCTGGGTTCGATCCCTGGGTTGGGAAGATCCCCTGGAGGAGGGCATGGCAACCCACTCCAGTATTCCTGCCTGGAGAATCTCCATGGACAGAAGAACCTGATGGGCTATAGTCCATGGGGTCACACAAGAGTTGGACACGACTGAGCAACTAAACGCAGGCTCCTCTGTCCATGGGATTCCCCAAGGCAAGAATAGTGGAGTGGGCAGCCATTTTCTTCTGCAGGCGATTTTCTGGACTCAGGAATCGAATCCAGGTCTCCTCCATTGCAGGCAGATTCTTTACCGTCTGAGCGGGGGTTTAAAACCTGGTCTTTCTGACTCTGAAGTCCGAGCTATTCCACTGCACTGCACTTACTTTGGAAAAGCTTTCTCTAAGACATTTCAGATGCATACAAAGGCATAAATAAAAAATAACTCGGGAAAAAAAGGAGGCAACTGTTGCAGTTTTAAGGAGTAGGGAGAGGAATATTGGGGGTGGTCTTGCTCTTGGATTGGGTGCTGTTTATTCAGGTGTTCGGAGAATTACTTTTTATACTGTACATTTCTAGATCCTCCTTTATATGTATGCTCTATTTCACAATTTTTTACAAAAGCTAAAACACATACGTATGAAATATGCACTTGGAAAACAATTTGCAGAGCTGCCTTTCTGCTTAAGAAATTACTAGAACATTACCAATTCCAACTTCCAATATTTAAGAAACTGATTAAAAAAAATTTTTTTTATGTATTTATTTGGCTGCACCAGGTCTTGGTTGTGGCATGTGGGATCTAGTTCCTGACCAGGGATAGAACTCAAGCCCCCGACAGGTAATAAACGCTGGAGAGGGTGTGGAGAAAAGGGAACCCTCTTACACTATTGGTGGCAATGTAAATTGGTGCAGCCACTACGGAGAACAGTATGGAGGTTCCTTAAAAAACTGAAAATAGAACTACCAAATGACCCAGCAATCACACTACTGGGCACGTATACTGAGAAAACCATACTTTGAAAAGATGCTTGCAGCACTATTTACAATAACCAAGACATGGAAGCAACCTAAGTGTCCATCGACAGATGATTGGATAAAGAAGGTTTGGTACATGTATGCAATGGAATATTACTCAGCCATAAAAAGAATGAAATCTTGCCATTTGCAGCAAAATGGGTGGACCTAGAGATTATCATAGGTGATGATAACTAAATGAAGTAAGGCAATGACAAGTTTTATATGGCAATCACTTTTATGTGGAATCTAAAAAAAAAGATAAAAATGAACTTATTTATAAAACAGACAGACTCACAGACATAGAAAACAAACTTATGGTCACCAAAGGGAACAGTGAGGGGAGGAAAGATAAATTATAAGTTTGGGATTAATATATACACACTACAATATGTAAAGCAGGTATAAAACCAGATCAGATCAGATCAGTCGCTCAGTCGTGTCCAACTCTTTGCGACCCCATGAATCGCAGCACACCAGGCCTCCCTGTCCATCACCAACCCCCAGAGTTCACCCAGACTCATGTCCATTGAGTCAGTGATGCCATCCAGCCATCTCATCCTCTGTTGTCCCCTTCTCCTCCTGCCCCCAATCCCTCCCAGCATCAGTCTTTTCCAATGAGTCAACTCTTCGAATGAGGTGGCCAAAGTACTGGAGTTTCAGCTTTAGCATCATTCCTTCCAAAGAAATCCCAGGGCTGATCTCCTTCAGAATGGACTGGTTGGATCTCCTTGCAGTCCAAGGGACTCTCAAGAGTCTTCTCCAACACCACAGTTCAAAAGCATCAATTCTTTGGC
>NW_011477475.1:2983-5723 GCF_000754665.1 Bison bison bison | reverse complement strand
TTAAATCGCTTAATCCTGTCCGACTCTGCGATCCCGTGGACTGTAGCCTGCCAGGCTCCTCTGTACATGGATTCTCCAGGCCAGAATACTGAAGTGGGTAGCCGTTCCCTTCTCCAGGGGATCTTCCCAACCCAGGGATCGAACCCAGGTCTCCCGCACTGCAGGCGGATTCTTTACCGACTGAGTCATCAGGGAGGCTCAGTCATTATCAGTAATTTATTTTCTTCACAGCAGCCATCTGAAACGATCTGCTTATTATTTTCCCTCTCTTCCCTTAGGCTCAAAGTTTCACGAACAGAGGGGCTGTTGAAGGGTTCAAAAGGGCAGATTGGCTTCTGGCTGTGCCTTGCGTAGACATGGTGATATGAAAAATGATTTTTAAAAAAATTATTCATGGATATAACAGAGCATCTTGGAAGGAGCTTTGAATTCTTATAGGTCCAATCCTCTGGAGATCTTTTCAGAGAGACGGAGCATGTTGAATGAAGCCTAGCGGCGGTGGCGGTGACTACTCCAACTTTATACCGCGACTCAGACGTTAGCTGAGTGGTGACTTAAGTCACTACCCGAGGGCGGAGAGGAGCCCTCACGTCGCACCAGACGGAGCACTAATCCCTCGTCAGTCCTCCCGGTTTAGCAAGCCACTCTAGCCCAATCTCTCCTCTTGACTGCTTTGTCCGCCCGCCAAGGCCTTTTCTGATTGGTGCAAACTTGCGCTGTGCGTGATGACGTCACAAGAGGGCGACGTTGCTATAAGAACGCGGCCGGCGAGCGCATGCTCCTCTTTCTTGGTTTCCAGAGCGTTCGCTTAGGTGAGCCATGCGGCCGTGTTCGGTATTTTGGGTGTGGGTCGTAAAGTCTTGCGGGCTATTCGACCTTTAATGAGTACGCTAAAGCAGTTGGAGGTGAAATGAGCGTAACTGGAAAGTGGTAGAAATGATGGTCGATTATAAAACTCTTCAGGAAGAGTTCTCGCGATATCTTCCCTAGGCGCCGGGAGGTTCCTAGCGTAGCTCTGGGACTGCGCAGGCGCTGCCGAGTCCTCACGGGCAGCTCTCCTTCTCGCACAGGCGCAGACGGGCAAACAGAGCCAGCATGCCGGTCGCCCGGAGCTGGGTTTGTCGCAAAACCTATGTGACCCCGCGGAGACCCTTCGAGAAGTCCCGCCTCGACCAAGAGCTGAAGCTGATCGGTGAGTGGCTAGGTTTCTGTTTCCCGGGCTGGGGAAGCTGACACATGGGTGAGGCCGCCCACGTGCTCGTTCTGTTTAAAAATCTCCAGTGTGTTCACCCTCCTCACCCAGTGTTGGGATTGTCTGTTGTTTTTCTGTATCCCGAAGTCACTAATCCTTTTTCACTAGTCCATGGGACTGAGCTTTTTCACTCATTCTGCAGGCGAGTATGGGCTCCGGAACAAACGTGAGGTCTGGAGGGTCAAATTCACCCTGGCCAAGATCCGAAAGGCTGCCCGGGAGCTGCTGACGCTGGATGAGAAAGACCCGCGGCGTCTGTTCGAAGGTGTGTATGTGAGCCCGCAGGAGAGCTGCTGCTGTTCTTCCTTCTAGGGTTGTGCAAGACATGGAGCAAGACATTGGATCCAGCCTTTAGTAGGAGTTATGGAGTAAGAAAATAGGGCTGAATACGAGTACGTACCTTTCGTCTTATCTATGACTGGTTTATTCAAACCCTGCGAATCGGTTTCCAGTGGATTAGAACTAACACGGAGACGGCGATGGCACCCCACTCCAGTACTCTTGCCTGGAAAATCCCATGGACGGAGGAGCCTGGTAGGCTGCAGTCCATGGGGTCGCTAAGAGTTGGACACAACTGAGCGACTTCACTTTCATTTTTCACTTTCATGCATTGGAGAAGGAAATGGCAACCCACTCCAGTGTTCTTGCCTGGAGAATCCCAGGGAAGGGGGAGCCTGGTGGGCTGCCGTCTATGGGGTTGCAGAATCGGACACGACTAAAGCGGCTTAGCAGCAGCAGCAGAGCTAACAATGCCAAGCATTGGGCACCTGGTTATATCTATACATAGTTCAACAGAACAGTATTGCTTCTTATGTTCTTGTTCCCTGACTAGACAGTGAAATTTGAGAAGTTCCATGGAACTTGAGTGTGTATATTTGCCTTCTTTTAACACGATGGTGAAGGACATTTACTCAGGGTCTGAACAGTAGAGGACCTGTGGGTTTCACAGGAAAGAACGGTTCCAGGTGATCTTAGAGGGAATACAGATCATCCCGTATGATTTAAGGTTAAAAAAAAATGATGGTGCGGTATACTTGACAAACTGCCATCTTTTAGACTCTTAAGGTCTAAATGTCTGCTTTGAGATGTGAGGTTGATGGGCTTTTGGAAGGGACGATATTCATATTTTAGTAGGACCTCTTAGGTTGTCAGATGGTGAAAATACTAAGAAAGCTGGTACTTTATAAGGCTCACTGAATATCTTTTTCTAAGCTCTTGGTGTACATTATTTAATTTGCACAAGTAGACTGGCGGAGGTACTGATCATAGTCTTCAAATGAGCAAGTGGTCCAAGACTTCCCTCAATAGGTGGGACTGGAGTGCATGTGAGCGCAGGGTTAGGAGTTGAAGGAGGGTTCCAGATGATGGTTAGGTAACATGCCAAAAGTTGAAACAGTTCCTAAATGTAAGAGTAGTCAGTAACCTTGGTGCTACATTGTATCCTGAGTGTGGAAGAGCTTCATATACAGTTTGTGATTCTAACAGATG
>NW_011477475.1:0-688 GCF_000754665.1 Bison bison bison | reverse complement strand
TTTTAATTGAAGTGTTTTTTTTTGCTGTTGTATTATTTCATTATATATTTTGGGTATTAACCCCTTATTAGATATGTGATTTATATTTTCTCCCATTCCGTAGGTTGTTTTTCATTTTGTTATGCTCTGCAGAAGCTTTTTAGTTTGATGTGGTCCAACTTGTTGATTTTTCCTTTTGTTACCTTTACTTTAGAATCAGATCCAAAAAATCATCTCCAAGACTGAGGTCAGGGAGGTTACTGCCTGTGTTTTCCTCTGGGAGTCTCATTACATTCCTGTGTTTAGTCCATTTTGAGTTTGTTTTCCCCGCTGGAGGCTTAAGGGATCTTCATTCCCAGTTGTTTAGTCGCTAAGTCTGTCCAACTCCCAGTGGGCCCCACGGACCATAGCCCGCGAGGCTCCTGTCCACGGGATTTCCATGGCAAGAATAATGGAGTAGGTTGCCATTTCCTTCTCCCTGGGATCTTCCCCCCCCAGGGATTGAACACGTATCTCCTGTGTCGCAGGCATATTCTCTACCACTGAGCCAGGGGAGTGGCCCTGGCCACTGCAGTGAAGTCACCAATCACCGAGTCCTCACTACTGGACCTTCTGGGAATTCATGATTTTGAGTTAACTTTCGTGTTCATTCTTGTCCTTGCATGTGACTGTCCAGTTCTCCAGACACCAGTATCGAGAGGCTCTTCCC
>NW_011477474.1:14428-15582 GCF_000754665.1 Bison bison bison | reverse complement strand
GTACACCCGTGGCGGATTCATGTTGATGTATGGCAAAACCAATACAATATTGTAAAGTAATTAGCCTCCAAATAAAATAAATAAATTAAAAAAATTATGACAAATGCCAAAACTGTATTGGAAGCCTTGAGAGAACCACCTGACTTTTTCATACAGTTTGCAGTCCCTAGACTTTTAAAGTCTTAGCTGGAAATACTAGAAATATAATTTTTCTCGTGTTTTGAAGTTTACCTACCAAAGACATGGAGTGATTCTGGTGCTTTACAAAAAAATAAAAAGGAAGTTTAAATGTGATCCTGGAAAACAAATTAGCGTGTAATGAAATGATTTTAAATTATCTAGTAAATTCATTATCTGCCTGTAATATTTGGCATGATTACAACAGAGCTGCATTAACATGTTAGAGAAATATGGAATGGTCAGGATTCAGAATTATCTAATTTCTTAATGAAGAACAAATAGGGCATTTAGTTGAGAAACAACAGTTCCTTTGAACTGCAAATTAACTCAATATTAGCTTATTGTGGTTTCAGTGTATTTAATATTTCATCACAGTAGGAAGTCTACCAGGCTTGCAGCAGGAGATCCGAATTCTAATTTCAGATCTCTTGCTACATGCCTCATGTCTTTGGACAAATCAGTTAACCTCTCAGAGCCTCAGTTTCCTCATCTTTAATATGAAGGGGCTAAACTAAAATATTCTCAAAGGTTTCTTCTAGCACTAAAATATTGTTGCTCCATCTTTTCCTCACCCCCAGCCCTTTTTTATTCCCATACCTCCTTCCTCTATTTCAGGCTCCCTAAGCTAATTCTGCTGCCTCTACTTCCCGCACTGCCCAGGGTTATTCTCTATGACATCAGCCAATCCTAGACAGCAGCACCTTTCCCAGGCTTCCTCCTCAGGGACACTAATCAAAACTTACACTCATGTGTCCTGGAGCCATGCTACTTATGCATGTAAAGGAATGAAAGGATGCTGAGGATTTAAGCTTCTGTGGCTTGGTTGGGGTAGGGTAAAGACCAAGCTCTGCTGCCTATTCCACACTGGCAGAAGCCTGTTCTTTGAGAACTGAAGCTTGTGTGCTTGCTTCCAATGTGGTTCTATCTCTAAGAAGGGTCCTGGTGGGTTAAGAGACTAGGAAAGGAGATGCTTG
>NW_011477474.1:8132-10841 GCF_000754665.1 Bison bison bison | reverse complement strand
GTTGAAGTGAGAGTGGGGCCTACCAGAGGCCTGATGCATGCTGGCTAAGGAGCCTCCTGAAATAGAATCTAATTGTGGACACAAAGAACTGGAGCCTGTGGGAAACCTTGGTTCAGGAGCCAGAGGATGGAAGCAATTCTGAGTATAACATGCTGTCTGACATTCAGCTTTCCCTACCTCCAGACTCCCAGACTCACAGCTTCAGGAACTGAAAGGCCATAAATGGAAGCCAGAAGAGCTGCTTCAGGAAGGAGCTTTACAGGATTCAAATATCAGCTGCATGCTTTGGAAGCCTTCTAATAGACTGAAACAAGGGGAAACAGGGGTACCCCCCTTCATTGGGCCACAGCTCTGGAACCACAGGAGCCCTGATAAACCTGGCTGAGCAGGAGTGGCACCTGGCAAAGACCTCAGTGCCTAGAGTAGAGAGACAGGCACCCCATGAGACAAGATAGCTCTGTGGGTAGTGTTTGCTAAATTGTGAGGCCTGATGCATTAGTGGATCATGAAATTTATTTGTTGGGTCATGACCAGCAGTTATTTGATAGATTAGAATAAAATGAAAAACAGTGGAGTTCCTGACAAGTCCCATGGATGGAGGAGCCTCGTAGGCTGCAGTCCATGGGGTCGCTAAGAGTCAGATACAACTGAGCGACTTCACTTTTCACTTTCATGCATTGGAGAAGGAAGTGGCAACCCACTCCAGTGTTCTTGCCTGGAGAATCCCAGGGATGGGGGAGCCTGGTGGGCTGCCATCTATGGGGTCGCACAGAGTCGGACACGACTGAAGTGACTTAGCAGCAGCAGTTTTACTTGAGTAGGTATATATGTATATGCCAGTGTGTGTGCATGTGTGTGAGTATCTGAAGCTATGTCCTGGGTCATTATATAAAATGTATCTTTTCCTGTGGGCTATGGTTTAAATCACAGAGGGATTGTCCTTGGAGCAGAAGTGGTATCTAATAGAAAGAGTAGTTATCTTGTATTTAATTTCCTAAAGATTCCCAAGTGTAATCAAACAGCTTGCAAGGGTCCATTATGGTAGCCACTAGTACATCTGGTTATTAAAATTCATTAAATTTAACTAAAATTTAAAATTAACTAAATTAACCAGCTGCATTTCAAGTGCTCAGTGGATACATGTGGCTACTGACTACTGTATTGGATGGTGCATATGTAGAACATTTCTGACATCTCAGAAGGTTCTCGTAGACAGCACTGGGCTTGCTCTAAACCTACTGGACCAAAATTTTCTGGAATGGGCATGGAAACCTCTACTTTTTTAAAGGCCTACAGTGATTGTGAAGTGCAGTCAAGGTTGATACTATTCTTGACCCCAAACAGCAGAAAATACAAATAACAGAGCTTGAGAAAGAGGTTAAACTAGAAACTTTAGATCTGGAAGCCATGTTGACTTATAGTCATTTTAAAGAAGTTCAGTGTCTTGTTGTACTTGGTGTTGTCAAGGCAACCCCATAGCCTTGAGAACTTTGGCAAAGTGCTCCTTGGCCAATGGTGAAACCATCTCTCAGAGGCCTCAGTTGGCCATTGCCTACTAGGCAGATCAGTTCCTTAATGCTATTCTCAGAACAAATTTTCCAGCAGATGCTAAGTCGGTGAAAACACATTGAGAATTGTAAAATAATTCATTTTCCATCTGTTTTCACCTGTACTGAATCAAGGACAGCAGCTCATAGCCGAGGCAATATATAACAGAGGCCAGGGGCTACTCCCCCTGTATTTCATAAAATACCTGTGGTGCCAAATTTTAGCATTGCAGCTGTCAATAACAAGACCCTAGAGTCACAAGGAGTGATCTCATCCTCCAATATACATCCAAAGCTTAAAGAAGGCTAGTGTGTCCTTATGGATCCTTGTGTTACTGATGGTGCTGAGTTCACCAGAGCTCACATGGTCCAGCTTGATCTCCTCAGGGTTCCTCTGTACATGCTCCGCTCCTTACTCCATCTGGGAATTGTATACACTGTTTCCCAGGGACCAAAAGCTAAGAACCATGAACTAGGAAATATAATAATAAGAAGGGGAGCTACATGTCCACTGAGAGAGTCAACCAGTTTCTTTTTTCTTTTTTTGGTGACTCAAGGGAAACTTAACAGCAAAGCACACTGGAAACATGAATTGAGAAAATACTCCTTCTGAAAATCTGTCAGCAGCTTTTCATGGTTTTTGAAATAAAGGTCAAATTTCTAACATGGCTTCTGAAGCCCTCAGAGTGTGCCAGCCCTTCCAGCACTCCGTGTTGCCCTCACTTCTCACTGTCCTCTATCCTCTGGTTCCTTGCCAGAAGAGGCCCAGTTCCCTTTGTTCAGAATCTTCTCTACCTCACACTCAGTCTAGGGTTTTTGCTTTGTTCTGTTTTGGGGCTCACTGGACATGGAACAACAGACTGGTTCCAAATAGGAAAAGGAGTACATCAAGTCTGTATATTATCATCCTGCTTATTTAACTTATATGCAGAGTACATCATGAGAAACACTGGACTGGAAGAAACATAAGCTGGAATCAAGATTGCTGGGAGAAATATCAATAACCTCAGATATGCAGATGACACCACCCTTATGGCAGAAAGTGAAGAGAAACTAAAAAGGCTCTTGATGAAAGTGAAAGTGGAGAGTGAAAAAGTTGGCTTAAAGCTCAACATTCAGAAAACGAAGATCATGGCATCTGGTCCCGTCACTTCATGGGAAA
>NW_011477474.1:4195-5248 GCF_000754665.1 Bison bison bison | reverse complement strand
CTGGAGGGATTGGGGGCAGGAGGAGAAGGGGACAACAGAGGATGAGATGTCTGGATGGCATCACTGACTCTATGGATGTGAGTCTGAGTGAACTCCGGGAGTTGGTGATGGACAGGGAGGCCTGGCGTGCTGCGATTCATGGGGTCGCCAAAAGTCGGAGACGACTGAGTGACTGAACTGATGTCCTGGCTATTGTAAATAGTGCTACAGTGAGCACTGGGGTACATGTGTCTTTTAGAATTGTGGTTTTCTCAGGATATATGACTGATAGTAGGACTGCTGGGTCATATGTTAGTTTTATTCCTAGTTTGTTAAGGAATCACCGTAGTGTTTTCCATACTGGCTGTATCAATTTACATTCCCACCAACAGTGTAGGGGAGGGCTCCCTTTTCTCCACATCTTCAACAGCATTTATTGTTTGTAGTTTCTTTTGATGATGGCCATTCTAATTGGTTGATATGTCATGGTAGTTTTGATTAGCATTTCTCTAATAATGAGTGATGCTGTGCATCTTTTCATGTGTTTATTGGCCATTTCTATGTCTTTGGAGAAATGTCTGTTTTGATCTTCTGCCCATTTTTTGATTGGGCTGTTTGTTTTTCTGGTATTGAGCTGTATGAGCTGCTTATATTGAGCTGTATGAGCTGCTTATATATTTTGGGGGTTAATCCTTCGTCAGTTGCTTCATTTGCAATTACTTTCTCCCATTCTGAAGTTTGTCTTCTAATCTTTTTTATTGTTTCCTTTGCTGTGCAAAGGCTTTCAAGTTTTATTAGGTTCCATTTGTTTATTTTTTTTTATTTCCATTATTCTAGGATCAAAGAAGATCTTGCTGTGATTTATGTCAGAGAGTATACTGTGTAAGTTTTCCTCTAAGAGCTTTATAGTTTCTGGCTTTAACATTTAAATATTTAACCCATTTTCAGTTTATTTGTGTGTGTGGTGTTATGAAATGTTCTAATTTCATTCTTTTACATGTAGCTGTCCAGGTTTCCCCAGCACCACTTATCAAAGAGGCTCCCTTTTGTCCATTGTGTATTCTTGCCTCCTTT
>NW_011477474.1:0-949 GCF_000754665.1 Bison bison bison | reverse complement strand
TCAGTAGTTGTGGTGTGTGGGTTCAATAGTTGCAGCTTGAAGGCTCTGGAGTGCTGGTTCAATAGTTGTGGCACATGGGCTTAGTTGCTCTGCAGCATGGGGGATCTTCCTGGACCAGGGATCGAACCCATGTCTCCTGCATTGGCAGGTGTTTTCTTCATCACTGAGCCACCAGGAATCCCTGTGATGTTATTTATGATCCCCTAGTTGAGCTGTTACCCAATTCTGTTTAGTACTAATACTCTAAAATTTTAACACTGTTTAGTACTAATACTCTAAAATTTTAACATTTACCTTTCCTCTATTCTGTCTTCAAGCTTTTTCTCTGTCAATAATTTGATATTTCACCTTGTGTCAATTCTTGCCATTTCTAATTATTCAACCTCTAGTAATATTTTTCTAGTCCTCAATTTGTTTCCTTAACTTTGACATCTCCCTTTTTAGCCACATTTGCAGTTTTAGCATTTCATCTTGGTTTTTTTTTTTAATCTTATTTTCATTTGCTTATTTTCAGTGTTGCCAGGTGTCTAGACCTTTTGTTTTCTTAACATGTAGAAGTGATTTTTTGACCCTTTTCTAACTTACCTAAAACTCATTTATCTTCCTCAGATAGCTCAAGTTTGAGGTCTAAATATGACATTCAATATGCTTTTCTCTATACTGATGATAAGGTCATGGGGTAGAGGTAGATGGTTCAGCTGGAGTTAGGTGCTCCCTTTGTTGGGGAACATGAATTCTCTTTAAGAATTTCTTCTATGTTCTGTGCTAGGAGTTCAGACCTCATGCTTGGAGACATAACCTATTTTAACATGTTGTATCCTTAAGCTTGGAATTACACACCCAGCTTGCTTTGCAGGTGGCAGTAGTGGTAAAGAACCTGCCTGCCAGTGCAGAAAATGTAAGAGATGTGGGTTCTATCCCTGGGTTGGGAAGATCCCCTGGAGGAGGG
>NW_011477473.1:13118-15216 GCF_000754665.1 Bison bison bison | reverse complement strand
AACGTAGTTACCTGACTAATTATCTTACCTAACTGTTCCATCTGCTGCGAAATCCCATCCCCCCTTATCCTAGGCAAATTGGTTGATACCTGTTTTATTATGGGAGGGGGTCTCCCATATACAATTTCGTATGGAGAGTAGCCATGGGACCGAGGGGTCATCCTGAGTCTGAGTAGAGCCATCGGAAGCAAGTCCACCCAGGAACAGTCTCTATGATCCACTTGGAGAGTCTCTTTAAGTGTCCGGTTGGTCCGTCCCACCATCCCAGAGCTCTGGGGTCTATGCAGTGTGCAGTTTCCATTTGATGTTTAAAGTTTTACTCACTTGTTGTACTACATCAGCTACGAAAGCCGGGCCATTGTCCAATCCACTGCTGGTAGGAAATCCAAATCTGGGGACTATCTCCCTAAGCAGGCACCGGCCTACTTTCTGACGCTCCTTCAGTCCAGGTAGGAAAAGCTTCTACCCACCCCGAGAAGTACATACCGTGACCAGCATGTAACGGTAGTGTCGGTGAGGTTTCATTTCAGTGAAGTCCACTCCCAGGTGTTCAAAGGGCAGCGTGCCTTTCAGCTGAATCCCCAGAGGTTTCTGTCTGTGCCGAGAGGCAGCATTGACCTGTGAGCAGACGGTGCAGTTCTGAGATTCTGCCCTGCATAGGGAAGAGAGGCGGGGAACCAGGAAATATTTTCGAATTAGCTCTTCCAGTTTAGCATGGCCCAGGTGGGTCACTTGGTGTGTTTGGCTTACCAGAGTGGGTGCCAGCTCCTCCAGTACCAATAATTTGCCACTTGGCAATTCCCACCGTCCCTTTTCAGTCTTAATAGCCCCTTCCACTTTGGCTAGTTGGTTTTGGGCTTCAGCGTATTTTGGAGAGTCCAATGCTGGCTCAGGAAGTTCTGCCAATACGAGCGCTTTAACAGGGGCCTCACTTGTGATCCCCACGCCCTCGGCTGCTTGTTTAGTGGTCTTATCTGCCAGTCTGTGTCCCCGAGCCTGGCGGGTATCCTCTTTTTGATGTCCTCGACAGTGTACGACTGCAACCGTTTCTGGTTCCCAGACAGCATCTCATAGGGTCAGAATTCCTTCCTTACTTTTGGTATCTTTTCCACTGGCTGTCAGAGGCCCCTCTCCTTATACAGAGCCCCGTGTACCTGCAGTGTGGCAAAGGTGTGCCTGGAGTCGGTGGAGATGTTCACTCTCTTGCCTTTTGAAAACTGGAGTTCCAAACCAAGGCCCATAACTCGGCTCATCGAGCAGACCAGTGTTGTGGCAAGGGGCCAGCCTCGATGACAGTCTTTTCTGTGACTATAGCGTAAGCCGACAGCTGCTGCCCTTGTTTCATCAGGCTAGTGCCGTCAGTTTATATGACCCAGTCAGGGTCCTGAATCGGATGGTCTCGGAGGTCAGGTCTGCTAGCGTAGACTTCTTCCAAGACTTCCCCACAGTCCTGAGGAGGTCCACCCTCTCCCACTGGAAGGAATGTGGCTGGGTTTAAAGTCTGGCAAGGCTCAATACGGAGGCTAGGGTTTTCACATAACAACCCTTGATATTGAATAATCTGGGAGTTTGATAGCCATTTGTGGGGATCTCCTCGTAAGACTGCGTTGACCTCATGTGGGACTCTTATGACCAGATCTTGGCATAAAGTCAATTTAGTAGCTTCTCATGCAAGTAGGGCAACTGCGGCGATGGCTCGCAGGCATCCGGGCCACCAGGTGACGACGTTGTCAAGCTGCCTTGAGAGAGAGGCTACAGGCCTGTCCCACCTTAACACTGAGTTAACACTCCCATTGCTGTTCTGTCCTTGTCAGTCACTTACAGAGGAAAAGGCTTGGCAAGGTCTGGCAACCCCAGTGCGGGGGCTGGTAGAATTGCCAGACTTAGTTCATCACAGGCTTTTTGTTGTTTTCCAGTCCAATGTAGTGGACTTTCCTTAGGCCCTATCGGGAGTTCATATAAAGGGTGGGCCATTTGGGAATATCCTGGAATCCAGATTCTGCAAAACCCAGTAGCTCCCAGAAACTCCCAGACCTGCCAACAAGTCTTAGGTGTTGGGATTCTCAGGATCACCTCGTTTCTGGACTGGTCTAATAAC
>NW_011477473.1:8089-11128 GCF_000754665.1 Bison bison bison | reverse complement strand
CGTAACCATTTTTTTTGCTTCCATATTAATCCTGTACCTCTCCTCAGTACTGAAGAGAGATGTCAATAATTGCATGACATCATCCCAGGTTGGTCGATGGGTGCAAAAGATGGTTTCCATCAATCTAGTCTTAGCTTGTGGCTCTTCTGAGTGGCGGGGGGGTATGCTTTTGTCAGTTCAGTATGTCGGTTGATGAGAAGGGCTGGTAGTAATAAGCTACAGGAGCTTGATGGAAATTACCGTCCTCCCCTTGCACCGGAGGTTGCTGGGCTTCTCTAAGAGGCATCTGTAGTGGTGCCTTTCCATCTGGCTCTCTGGCAGAGCGCAGTCTCTGCTTCATTCCAATGTCTCCCTTCCCTTCTACGGTAGTACTTATGGGAGTGGAGGACAGAGCTTGGGGCATATGACGTCAGCAGTGGTTGAATCCGGTGGGTTGTAGCCTGTTGCCCCTTCAACTAAGGTTGGAGCTTGCCGGAATGGCGGCTCTACGACCCGTGGGACTGTCAGGAGGACTGGTGAAAGTGGAGACTCTGGGAGGCTTACCGGCCTCTGGTCAGTTCCCTGAGGGGAGGCTCTTGGCCCGCAGGAGCGTCGGTTGCTGGGATCATCATCTGTATGGTGGCGGGGGAAGTTCTTCCCCCTCTGGATCCTGTAAGATTTCCTTTTCATCTTTGGTTGCTTTTCGAGCCATTAATATCTTTCCTTCCCCATTGTGGATCTACAATAGGGCCCATTTCGGGGCAGGGGGTGTCCTGGGCTATCCCTAGCCAAGAGTCTATGTGTGGGAACTGATCAGGGTGTCCAGGTTTTCCTGTAACTATGGCATACTGTCTTTATTAAATTTAAGTCCATGGTACTCTCTGGTGGCCAACCGACTCCCATTGCCGGCCATTCGATGTCGAAGAGAGTGCGGAGCTGGTTGGGTGTCATCTTTGTCCTGTAGACTCTGTCAAATCCCTTTTGGAAGTTTTTAATCATATTTTCTAGTACAGTTGCCTTAGATCCGCTTCCTCGCATTTTTCTTACCTTCTTGTTGATGGTTTAGATGTCACTCCTGTGCCGGCAGGCTTAATTGGATGAGGATAAAAACACAGATGGGTTAGACACCCCACGTCCCAGGCTTCTCCTGGAAAGGCCAATTTGTACTCAATGATATACTTTTTTTTCTTTCTACCCTAGCTAGTTTGAGGGGTAGGGGGTTTCTCAGCAGATAGGGCACCTCCTGGGGGAATGAGGAATATGAGCACACAAGGACCAAGTTTCTTCTCCTAAAACTTCCTGGTGATCGCTTCGTAATAATTTTCCCCAAGACGGCGTGGACACACCTCCTAAATGACCTTCACAAATTCCCTTCCCAAGCCCTAACACGCTCGTCGACCTGTGTACCAAGCAATCGCTGCCGCCTGTCTACTCCAGGCCCCTGTGGGTCCCCGCTCCTTCTAGTCCCTCCCAGGGGGGTGATCAGGCCCCCTCTTCCACCCTGCCGGGTGGGCTCCTCACCTGAGCACTCAGTTCCCCTGCTGCCATCCACTACCCGTTAACGTGAAAGGTCTGGGCAATGAGAAGCAGAATCCTTCCAGAAGGGTGAGGCGCCTTCCCCCTCTAGAAGCTTCAGGCTGCAAGGCCGTGGAGTAGTCCCAAATGGGACTTGTCTCCTCAAAGTGAGGAGTTTCACGGCCAATGCACCAAATGTTGTAGCCACGCGTTCCGGGAAACAAACTCACTCAGAAGGACAATGCAGATAGTGGAGAGCAGTTTATTACACCGGCGGGCCCGAGGGTCCTCTTAGCTAGGGACCCCGACCAGTTTTTGTGAAAACCTTATATGCCCTAAGTGTACACGCTCAAACCCACCTCCCCAAATTCCCTGAAACTAGTCTGGACAAGGTAAAAGAGAGATACGATCAAAGTTAACCCAAGATTCACGTGTCATAAGCCTCGAGAGTTAAACAGTAGACATTTATCAATAGGCCTGTGGTCATATCCTGATAAACATGATGGAATTTACGACTTTGTTCTGTTACATAGAGCATTAGCATACTCTTTTAGGTGACAGAGTCCAAGTCCTGAGGCTCTTTTATCGGGGGGTCTGGTTTTCCATTGGTATGCCATTTCTATAGACTCCAGGCACAAACTTCAGAGACCACTGGGAGGGTGACCATGCATGTAGCCTAATGTTCACAGTCTGGCCTAAGATGGAGTCCAATTCTGTCTGTTTCTACCTTCAATCTTACCCAGCCATTAGTAACCTGGGGTCAAAGTCAAAGACATTATAAGTAAAAAGAAATTACAGATCAGTATGTTTTATGAATATATATGCAAATATTCTCAATAGCATATTAGCAAACCAAATCCAGCAGCATATAATTATTACCATGATCAACTGGGCTTTCCCAAGAATATGAGCATGGTTTAACATTCAAAAGTCGAGTAACGGGGCTACCCTGGTGGCTCAGTGATAAAGAATCCGACTGCCAGTGCAGGAAACATGAGTTCGATCCTTGGTCCCAGAAAAATCACACGTGCTGTGGAGCAAATAGGCCCCATAGGCTCCAGCTATTGAGCCTGTGCTGTTCAGTTCAGATCAGTTGCTCAGTCATGTCCCAACTCTTTGCGACCCCATGGACTACAGCACCCCAGGCTTCCCTGTCCAGCACCAACTCCCGGAGCTTGCTCAAACTCATATCCATTGAGTCGGTGATGCCAACCACCCATTTCATCCTCTGCTGTCCCCTTCTCCTGCCTTCAATCTTTTCCAGGAACAGGGTCTTTTCAAATGAGTCAGCTCTTCGCATCAGGTGGCCAAAGGATTGGAGTTTCAGATTCCGCATCAGTCCTTCCAGTGAATATCCAGGACTGATTTCCTTTAGGATGGACTGGTTAAATCTCCTTGCAGTCCAAGGGACTCTCAAGAGTCTTCTCCAAAACCATGATTCAAAAGCATCAATTCTTTAGGGCTCAGCTTTCTTTATAGTCCAACTCTCACATCCATACATGACCACTGGAAAAACCATAACTTTGACTAGATGGACTTTTGTTG
>NW_011477473.1:3919-6467 GCF_000754665.1 Bison bison bison | reverse complement strand
TGGTTTTCCCTACTTTCTTCAATTTAAGTTTGAATTTGGCAATAAGGAATTCATGATCTGAGCCACAGTCAGCTCCTGGTCTTGTTTTTGCTGACTGTATAGAACTTCTCCATCTTTGGCTGAGAAGAATATAATCAATCTGATTTTGGTGTTGACCATCTGGTGGTGTCCATGTGTAGAGTCTTCTCTTGTGTTGTTTGAAGAGGGTGTTTGCTATGACCAGTGCGTTCTCTTGGCAAAATTCTATTAGCCTTTGCCCTGCTTCATTCTGTACTCCAAGACTAAATTTGTCTGTTACTCCAGGTGTTTCTTGACTTCCTACTTTTGCATTCTAGTCCTCTATAATGAAAAGGACATCTTTTTGGGGTGTTAGTTCTAGAAGGTCTTGTAAGTCTTCATAGAACTGTTCAACTTCAGCTTCTTCAGCATTACGGATAGGAGCATAGACTTAGATTACCATGATATTGAATGGTTCACCTTGGAAGTGAACAGAGAGATCATTCTGTCACTTTTGAGATTGCATCCAAGTACTGCATTTTGGACTCTTGTTGATTATGAGGGCCACTCCATTTCTTCTAAGGGATTCTTGCCCACAGTAGTAGATATAATATGGTCATCTGAGTTAAACTCACCCATTCCAGTCCATTTTAGTTTGCTGATTCGTAAAATGTCGATGTTCACTCTTGCCATCTCGTTTGACCACTTTCAATTTGCTTTGGTTCATGGACCTAACATTCCAGGTTCCTATGCAATATTGCTCTTTACAGCATCGGACCTTGCTTCTATCACCAGTCACATCCACAACTGGGTATTGTTTTTGCTTTGGCTCCATCCCTTCATTCTTTCTGGAGTTATTTCTCCACTGATCTCCAGTAGCATATTGGGCACCTACCGACCTGGGGAGTTCCTCTTTCAGTATCCTATCTTTTTGCCTTTTCATACTGTTCATGGAGTTCTCAAGGCAAGAATACTGAAGTGATTTGCCATTCCCTTCTCCGGTGGACCATGTTTGATCAGCACTCTCCACCATGACCTGTCCGTCTTGGGTGGCCCCACACGGCAGAGAAGCCCCAGCAAGACTGTAGGTGCTGGAGCAGTGGTTGTGCAGCGCTCAAGAAGCTGTGAGGAGATACCCCAGGTCCAAGGGCAAAGGAGAAGCCCCAGCAAGACAGTGGGAGGGGCAAAATGGCATTTAGAATCATACCCCATACCCGCCAGAAACGCTCAGGGGGCTCAAACAAACCTTGTGTGCACCAGGACACGGGACCCCACAGAGACTCAGACAGAACTGTGTTTGAGCTTCTCCTGTGGAGGCGTGGGTCGGCAGTGGACGGCTGCAGGGACAGCGGCTCTGGGTGTGGGTATGGCGTAAGCCCTCTTGGAGGAGGTCGCCATTAACCCCACCATAGAGCTGCCAGAACTTGCTCAGGCCTGGGAGATAGACTCTCGGAGGGCACAACAGAAGCTTGTGCACCAGGACCCGGGGAAAGGAGCAGTGACCCCACAGGAGACTGACCCAGACTTGCCTGTGAGTGTCCAGGAGTCTCCAGCAGAAGCGTGGTCGGCAGTGGCCTGCTGTGGGGCTCAGGGCACTGAGTGAAGCACTGCACACGTGTGGGATGCATGAAGGAGGTCGCCATTATCTTCATTACCTCCACCATAGTTTGGCCGCAGGTAAATAACAAGGAGGGAACATAGCCCCGACCATCAACAAAAAATTGCATTCAAGATTTACTGAACATGGCCCTGCCCATCAGAACAAGACCCAGTTTCCCCCTCAGTCAGTCTCTTCCATCAGGAAGCTTCCATAAGCCTCTTATCCGTCTCCATCAGAGGGCAGACAGATTGAAAACCAGTCACAGAAAACTAACCAATCTAATCACATGGACCACAGCCTTGTCTAACTCACTGACACTGTGAGCCATGCCGTGCAGAGCCTGCTGTAGAGCCCAGCAACCACAACCACTGAGCCCTCCCGCCATAACTCCTGAAGTCCGTGTGCCCTAGAGCCTGTGCTGTGCACTAAGAGAAGCCATCACGATGAAATGACTGTGTGCTGCAACTGGAGTAGCCCCTGCTCGCCTCAACTGGAGGGTAGCCCGAGCAGCAAGGCAGGCCCAGGACAACCAAAAATAAGTAAATAGAAATTGTTTTAATAAGTCAATTAATGCAGGACACTATCATGCTAAAAAGTGAAGAACTAAGGAGCCTCTTGATGAAAGTGAAAGTGGAGAGTGAAAAAGTTGGCTTAAAACTCAACATTCAGAAAACTAACATGGCATCCGGTCCCATCACTTCATGGGAAATAGATGGGGAAACAGTGGCAACAGTGTCAGACTTTATTTTCTGAGCTCCAAAATCACTGCAGATGGTAACTGCAGCCATGAAATTAAAAGACACTTACTCCTTGGAAGGAAAGTTATGACCAACCTAGACAGCATATTAAAAAACAGAGACATTACTTTGTCAACAAAGGTCCATCTAGTCAAGGCTATGGTTTTTCCAGTGGTCATGTATGGATGTGAGAGTTGGACTGTGAAGAAAACTG
>NW_011477473.1:0-785 GCF_000754665.1 Bison bison bison | reverse complement strand
CAGCAGCTTAGGCCCCCTCAGCGCCAGTTCCCTCAGCCGCCTCGCCAAGGCTGATCCAGTCTTGTCCGCGAAACCAGGGACAAGCAGGTGACGCGAGTCCGTTCCTCTTCTCGGACGAGTGACCTGCCGTGGCTGGAAAGCGCAGGACGGCTCCTATACTAACATGGACCCAACCCAGCAGACACTGAGTGAGGGACAGCAAAGTGCGGGAAAAGTGTGAGGATACGTCATGGTCGGCGGGTTTTGTTTTGTTTCTGAAAGATTCACGAGGGTCGGGATGCCCCCCTCTCGCCTAGGTGGGCAGGGTCCCTCCCAAGGGCTGAAAGGGACCGGGACAGGATACACGAGAAGGTTGGGAATATTTAAGTGCGCCGTCTGAAGACACACAGTAAGGTTGTCATATCATAAAGCGGGAAGGCAGCGTTAAAAAAAATACGGACTTTTTAAAATCTGAGACCACGATATTTAGTAAAGATTCACGAGGTTCTGTTTGTGAAGACAGGCTCCTCAAGGTCAGTGCCACAATACTTGTTGCAAACGTTAGTGGATGAGACGGCCTGAGCCCTCTTGAAAGACAGATAGTTTTTGTTTTTGAGGGGAGAAGGAGCCTGGGTTTGGCCCGGCAGACAGAAGGCACTCAAGACCTTTTTGTTGAAAGAACGAGTAAATATTAATAAATAATAATAATATCTTCCTGCTATGAACACACGTATTTGTAGTGAGTCTTGTTGCTGGATTATCTTCCTATGTTTTTAGGGTGCATGCGTGCATGCTTAGTCACTTCA
>NW_011477472.1:9226-10252 GCF_000754665.1 Bison bison bison | reverse complement strand
CAAAAGTATAGGTGTTGACTCTTCTCTAAATGATAAAATTAGACTATGAAGCTATCTGGTCCTATATTTTTGTTTATTAGAAGTTTTAAAGTTACATTTTCAGTTTTAGTACTTGTAATTGATCTGTTCACATTTTCCATTTCTTCCTGGTTCAGTCTTTGAAGATTGTACCTTTCTAAGAATTTATTCATTCCTTCTAGATTGACCATTTTATTGACATATAGTTCTTGAAATTGTCTCTTATGAACCTCATATATCTCTGGTATCAGTTTTAAATTCTCCATTTTCATTTCTAATTTTATTGACTTGAGCCATGTCCCCTTTTGTTCTTGATGAAACTAGATAAAGATTTATCAATTTTGTTTTCTTTTCAAAGAACCAGCTTTTCATTTCATTAATCTTTTCTATTGTTTTCTTTGTCTCTATTAATATTTCATTTATTTCTGCTCTGATCTTTATTGTTTCTTTCCTTCTAATAAGTTTGGATTTTCTTTGTTCTTCTTTCTCTAGTTGTTTTAGGTGTAAGGTTAGGTTGTTTGAGATTTTTTGGTTTCCTTAGGTAAGGTTTTATTGCTATAAATATCCCTCTTAGAATTGCTTTTGTTGTGTCCCAAAGGTTTTGGATGATCATGTTTTCATTTTCATTTGTCTCTAGGTATTTTTTGATTTCCTTTTTGATTTCTTTGGTAATCCGCTGGTTGTTTATAACATTTTTTAGTCTCCATGTGTTTGTGTTTTTTACAGTTCTTTTCTTGTAGTTGATTTCTAGTCTCACAGTGTTTTGGTCAGAAAGAGTGCTTGATATGATTTCAATTTTCTTAAATTTACCAGGGTTTACTTTGTGGCCCAGCATGTTATCTATCCTGCAGAATGTTCCATGTGCACATGAGAAGAACATATATTCTGCTGCCTTTGGATGGAATGTCCTATAAATATCAATTAAGCACATCTGTTCTAATCTGTCATTTAAATCCTGTGTTTCCGTATTGATTTTCTGTCTGGATGATCTGTCCATTGATGTAGGTG
>NW_011477472.1:4392-6615 GCF_000754665.1 Bison bison bison | reverse complement strand
GGTGGGCTGCCATCTGTGGGGTCTCACAGAGTCGGACACGACTGAAGCGACTTAGCAGCAGCAGCAGCATCCCAGCACTGGACCCTGCAAGCTGTCAGGTAAGGCCAAGTATCAGGGCCAAAATGGTGACATCCTGGAGAGCTTGCACAGATGAATACTCCCTTGGGCCTCTGCCACCACTGACATTTCCCACACAGTGAGCCACAGCTGACCCCTGCTTCCCCAAAAGACCTGCCTGACCTGCAAATATATCTGGCCCAGGCTTCTATGGAGTCACTGCTTTTCCCTGGGTTCCAGTGCATGTGAAACCTTGTGTGTGCCCTCCACAGGTGGAGTCTCTGTTTCCCCCAAGTCTTGTGGAGCTTCTGCATTCAAGCCCTGCTGACCTCAAAAGCCAAATGCTCTGGGGGCTCTTCCTCCCAATGCCAGACCCCTAGACTGTGGAGCTTGTCATGGGGCTTAGAACACTCACTCCTGTGAGAGAACCTCTGCGATTAATTACTTTCTCGTTTGTTTGTCATGCATTCCAGTGTGTATGGAATTTGATTATATTGTGAAAGCACCCTCCGTACAATCTTGTTGTGGCTTCTTCTTTGTTTTTGGATATAGAGTATCTTTTTTGGTAGGTTCTAGTCTTTTTTGTTGATGGTTGTTCAGCAGTTAGTTGTGATTTTGGTTTTTTTCATCAGAGAAGGTAAGCTCAAGTCATTCTCCTTCTCCATCATGTCTCCTGCCAATACCTGTTTGTTTTTTTTTTATTGTGTTGATCTTTTCCCCAGAGTCTCTAATTCCATTTCTTTTGTTTTCATAATGTATTTCTCATGACCTTTGTTTCTTTCAAAAGCTGCATTGTATCTCATTCCCTTACATTTTTCCTGGGAGATAGACTTGGGACATCATCACAAGTGGCCTTATATTGATGATATATAAAAATATAATTCACTTTCATTTATTGGATTGATACCTAGCAACTTTGGTAAACACTATTAATTCTAACTTCTCTGTATATTTAAAAAAGTTTTCTATCTGTACAATCAAATCATCTGTGAATGACATTTTTTGTATCTTTTTCTCCAAACTTTTTTTCCATTTCAATAATGGCTAAGGCTTAAGTTAAATCCAACTTCGTCATAATTTATTTAGGATTTTTACATAAATATTCATTGGTAAAATTAAACTGTCATTTGCTTTTCACATTCAGTCTTATTTAATTTTGACATCAAGGCTATGTTAGCTTTATTCTTCCTCTTCTGTTCATTCTCTGGAAGAGTTTGGTTAGATTTAAATTATTTGTTATAGCTTAATTGCATTATAGTCAGATATCATGTCCTGTGTGAAACCATTCCTTTGAGATATATCTTGACTAACATTAAAGCCCTGTTTATGGCCAGCTTTTGTAAATATTCAAGGTGTGGGCTCAGTGGTGAGGGATCTGTCTGCCAGTTCAAGGGTCATGGGTTCCATCTCTGATCTGGGAAGATCCCACATGCTGTGGGACAACTAAGCCTCTGCATCACAGCTATTGATCCATTGTTCTAGAGCCTGGAAGCCACAACTACTGACCCCACATGCCACAACTGCTGAAGTCTGCACACCCTAGAGCCCATGGTCCACAACAAGAGAAGCCACCATGATGAGAAGCCCACACACAGTAACTAGAAAGTAGCTCCCACTCACTGCAACTAGAGAAAAGCCCACGCAGCAATGAAGACCCAGGACAACTAATAATAAATAAAATTATTTTTTTTAATAGTGCACCTAAAAAAAATGTATGTTCTACATTTGATGGGCACAGTGTTTTATTTATGTTGATTAGAACAAGTTTGTAATCATGTTCAAATCTTTCTGCACCTTCACAGAGATCTGTTTAAAATTTGCAACTGTGATTGTGGATTTGTCTATTTCTTCTTGTAAATCTGGACCGTTTAACTATATATATTTTAGGATCTTATTCGTATATACAAATTTAATTGTTTTTCTTTTAAAGTGTATTTCTTTAAAAAAAAAAACAACACCTTTTTTTATTCTGAATTGAAGTGAGGCTTTTATCTTTTGTAATGTTTTTTGCCTTAAAGTCTGTTTTGTCTGAAAGCAGCATAGCTGTATGTTACTTATCAGAAGCAGAAGATATTAAGAAGAGGTGACAAGAATACACAGAACTATATCAAAAAGATCTTCATGACCCAGATAACCACGATGGTGTGATCACTCACCTAGAGCCAG
>NW_011477472.1:0-939 GCF_000754665.1 Bison bison bison | reverse complement strand
AATGTTTTCAGAGTTCATCCATGTTTGTAGTGTACACCAGTACTTTATTCCTCTTCATTGCCAAATAATATTCCACCAGACACATATGTTTCATTTTACCTACCAGTCTATCAGTTGATGGACATTCTTTTTTTCAATAGTTTTTAGGCAATTGTGAATACTACTATGAACATTCATGTATGTGTTTGTGTTTTGTTTCTCTTTTGCTTAGGCATATATGTAGGTGTGGAATTGCTGAGTCTAAAGGTGGAAAATTAGTTTATTAACTTGACATCTTTTTTAATATAGTCATTTACTCCTATAAATTTTCTTATAAACAGTTTTAAATGCATCTCATATGCTGTCATATTTTCTGGTTTTATTTTCATTTACTTCATAAATGGAGTAATAATATAACCTGTTATTTCTCTTCTGACCCAAAGGTTAATTTGGAACAAATTGTTTATTTTCTACATTCTTGTAAATATTCCAGTTTTCCCCTGTTACTCATTTATAATTTCATTCCATTTTCATGGAAAAACATACTTTGTTTTCAGTTCTTTTACTTTTATTGAAGTTGATTTTATAAGATTTAGCATATAAGCTATCCTGGAGAATGTCCTATGCATTCTTGAGAAGAATGTACATTATACTCTTCTCGGGTAGAGGGTTGAATAGATGTCTGTTAGGTCTAGCTGATCTATGTTGTTGTTCAAGTCCTCTATTTCCTTGTTGATTTTCTGCCTTGCTATTTTACCCATTATTGAAGACAATCCAGCTATTGTTGAATTGTCTATTTCTAACTTGTCAGTTTTTGTTTCTTGTATTTTGGGGTTCTTTTGCTAGGTGCATCTATGTTTCTACTTGTAATGTCTTTCTGATACATTGACTCTTTTATCATTATAAAATATCCTTTTTTATCTCTAGTAATGTTTTTTGTTTTATTATATATTTTGTCTG
>NW_011477471.1:8973-10578 GCF_000754665.1 Bison bison bison | reverse complement strand
CGCCATGTTGAGTATGAGGTTCTGAAGAGGTAGAAACCTCTGATGGAAGCTATAATGTCATGTCAAAAATAATCCACAGGGACTTCCCTGGTGGTCCAATGGTTAAGAATCTACCACCCCCAATGCAGGGACATGAGTTCGATCCCTGGTGTGGGAAGATGTCACATGCTGCAGGACAACTAAGCCTGCGCACCACAACTCCTGAAGCCCGAGCACCCTAGAGCCTGAGCTCCACAATAGTCAATATCCTCCAGGAGTTCTTAGTCGGTTGATAGAGAAAGTACAGATACATCAACTGTGTTAAAACACAGAGCAGGGGATATCATCCTTTCCAAGTGACCTGTGGTGGCCCTGACAGATATAAGTTGCCTTATCTACCTATTCCAGGAAAGCCCAAAAATGACAGCGAGGTTTCGCTGCAGGTTTGTTTTGTTTTGTTTTGAAATTTTCTTCTTGGATGCTCTCCTCCATACCCCAGGGCTTTTACCACGTCAAGTTCTCGAGTGTGTGCTGCTGTGTGATTCTGTTCTGCTGCCAAGCAGGCAAGTCAGTACAATAGTCAGGGGTTATTTACACCATATGTTTTGTGCCTTCATGTTTACAAATGGCTTCCTTCGTGTTCTCAGACAATATAGGTTTCTATCTGAGCTCTTGTCCCTACCGATTACATTTACATGTATGGATATATTTTTGTTGGAGTAGCAGCTATTACTGCACAAGGCTTTGGCATCTTGAACAAAACTTTTGTCACTGCATTTTCTGAAATATTCTGGCACCTTTCAAACATTTCAAGACTACACTATTCTCTCTTTTGGGATCATGGCCCAAAAGTAAACTTGATAATTACCCAGAATGTCCCATCCTTGAAATATGAATAGGAGCTTCCAGTTTTGCTTTTTTCTTTGTTTCCCTTTGGGCAAAACAAAGGCAAATAAGTATTAATTGAAATTAAATACTGAGTGTTTTTTTTAATCCATCATGCTTTCTAGATAATTTGAAATTGAGCCCTCAAGATGATTTAAAAATTCAATCAGTGGGTGTTTCTAACATTTTTATAAGTGGAAAGCTGTGGGAAAGTAGTTTAAGGAGGTCTTCATTCAAGATTGGAGAGGGCAAATTACAGCCCACAGGCCAAATTCAGCCCACTGCCTGTTTTTGTAAATAAAGTTTTATTAAAACGCAGCATACTCATTTGTCTCTGTATTGTCTAAGGCTACTTTAGTGCTTCAACAGCAGGGTGGAATAGTTTTGGCAGAGACCATGTGGCCCACAAAGCCAAAAATATTTGCAGTCTGGACCTTTACAGAAAAAACTTGCTGACCTCTGATTTAAGAGATTAACATTAATTAATTTGATATAGTAATTCACAGTTATTATGCATGTGTTGGTCAACAAGACCATCCCATTCATTTCAATTTCTTCACTATCTTAGTTTTA
Source organism: Bison bison bison (assembly GCF_000754665.1). NCBI lineage: Eukaryota > Metazoa > Chordata > Mammalia > Artiodactyla > Bovidae > Bison > Bison bison. The sequence continues at coordinate 9,141 of NW_011477471.1, read as the reverse complement.
TTTTTCAATAATTGAGTGTTTTTTTTTTAGTTATCAGAACTTCATAACTCTCAGATGTTTTAGTGTTTATTGTGATCAAATATTTTTTCTTCAAAGTGAGTAATAAATTCCTTTGGTGAAACTAAACAAGAAAGAAATGTCAATATTTTAATGAGTTGCTTAAACAAC
>NW_011477471.1:3978-5494 GCF_000754665.1 Bison bison bison | reverse complement strand
CCTGATCCGGGAAGATCCCACATGCCACACAGCAGCTAAGCCCAGGCCTGTGCTCTGGAGCCTGGCAATTGCAACTGCTGAGGACTGTGCACCCTACATCATCCCTTAACAGAGGTTACTCATTTTAGAAGAGAGGAGAGAGCCCTCCTTTGGCTCCTGTCCTAAATATATGGGGTCAATCCCAGTTTAACTCTTAGGCCAGAGTATCTCACTGGCTCCAATGGTTCCCCTATCCTCGGATTGTTGCCACATTTCCGGCCAAGAAGCAGAGGTGGCCACTTTCCTGGTAACTACTACTCTTTCCTGTCCAGGCTGCTCTCCTTTCCTTTTCTTGGGATGTACTTTGAATATGAAGCAGGCAACTCAAAGTGGCAGGGGCTCTTTTGAACTCATTCCACTGTGCATGTGTGTGGCAGTAACTGGCTCCATTGTCCAGCTCGAATTTTCCTGGAATATGACTTTGGTGTTTTGGTTGCCCAGCTCTCATCAGTCCCTATATTGTTTTCCAATGCTGATTTATTTAGCCATATTAACTTACATCGGTGAGATTAATTATCCAAAAACACTAGACTTGGAGTGTGGGCCCAACGAATGGCCTTCAGGTGCCAGGGGCCATAAATAATATTATTACTTCTTTGACAGAGCTCCAAACTGGAAATAAAATATCTTGTATAGTCTTTCACTTACCTTATTTTGGGGAGATCTGTGGCTTGAGAGCCATTGAAAGGGGATGCAGATGAGAATAAAGGATGAATTTTAGTTTTAGTGAAGGATTAAACATAGTTTTAGTAACTGCTTTTATAAGACATCCACAGATTGTAACTGTGGATTGTAACTCACCTAATGTACTTTCACACATCTGATTTAAAACTACATTTTGGCTTATCAGAATAGGCATCAGAACATGAAAAGTAAACAGATTCTGTACTAATCAGTGTTCTTGGATGCACATGACAGGTACCAAGTCTAGATAACTTAAAAAGAAAAACGATTTAGAGAACCTAAGAAATAGGAGGTATCTAAAGATCGTCTAACTAGCCATGTATGAAAACATCACCAGTGCCAAAGAAACAGATCTGGTCAAGCCTCTCAACTGTCCACTCCCTTTCCAGAAAACATGCTACACAGAATGGCGATAAAATGGATTCTTTATGTTGGCCTAGACACATGTTTTCTTTCAGATCAGAGGGATGTGATTAGGCAGATTATTTCAATAGTTTCAGCTAGGTCAGAAACTGGCTTGTGAGTCACCTTCTTGCCATAAAGTTCAGCTTTATGTGTGTGTTTCAGAAGTACTTAAGTGAGCACTACAAGCCTCCACTTTCTCACATGCTTGACAAATGAGTCTTCAGCCGTTGCTTGAATTCACCTAGTGCCTGGGGGAAAGGGCATTTAAAAAAAACAAATGCTTAATTTGGGAGTCATTTTAGATTGGCAGAAAAGTTACCAAAATAATACAGAGTCACCTTATGCCCTTCACCCAGTTCCCCCTAATGATAGCATGTTTTATAACCTT
>NW_011477471.1:0-1070 GCF_000754665.1 Bison bison bison | reverse complement strand
TCATGCGAAGAGTTGACTCACTGGAAAAGACTCTGATGGCTGGGAGGGATTGGGGGCAGGAGGAGAAGGGACGCCAGAGAATGAGATGGCTGGATGGCATCACTGACTCGATGGACATGAGTCTGAGTGAACTCCGGGAGTTGGTGATGGACAGGGAGGCCTGGCGTGCTGTGATTCATGGGGTCGAAAAGAGTCGGACATGACTGAGTGACTGAACTGAACTGAACTGAACTCTCTGAATCTGATCTTATCTGATTAAAATTAGGAGTTGTATACTTCAGTGGTCCTGGGCTCTTCCTGGAACCAACCCAAAACCTCCATCTGACTTCTGGTCATAGACAGTGCTGACAAGTCCTCATGGCATGCCCTGCCCTGTGCTCCTTACCTGGAGGGAGACAAAAGCCTAGGAGATATGGTTCTACCCTCAGAGAGCTTCTCATCTAGCTAGAGAAATCACCACTACCTGACAGCAAGTGAGACCATGAAAAGCCTCTCCTAGAGGGACAAGCTCATGTTTTGTTGTTCTCAACTCTCCAGAGACCCTGTTTGGTACTGGCCTCTTTCAAGATGGCTGGATTAACCACACTCCATACCAGTGATTCCTTTCCTCTGGTCACTTGGCTGTGGAAGGCTTGCTGTCTTACCACCTGCTATTGTTTCATGTATGTCTGTGGGCCCTCCCATCTAGGATGTGGTCTCCTGCAGGCACATGGAGGGCAATCCTCTAGTGCTTTGTCCAAGATGCCTTTGATCAGGATGTGTGACCCCAGTTTTCTCTCCAGGCCACTGTAGCCCATAAGATAGTGCCCACTCTGGGACCAGTTAGTAAGCATATTGTTGTTGTTTAGTTGCTAAGTCATGTCTGACTCTTTGTGGTGTCAAATATGGTGTCTATTTGAGGGAGGTGACTCTTTGTGACTCCATGGATTGCAGCATACCAGGCTTCTCTGTCCTCCAGTATCTCCCAGAGTTTGCTCAAATTCATGTCCATTGAATCAGTGATACTATCTAACCATCTCATCCTCTGCCACCCCCTTCTCCTTTTGCTTTCAATCTTTCCCAGCATTGGG
>NW_011477470.1:4750-5615 GCF_000754665.1 Bison bison bison | reverse complement strand
TGAGTTGGGGTTATGTGTGGTCTTGAAGAAAGTTTCTAAGAAGCAGTAGAGATGTTTATAGTGTGCTGAAATTTTTTCAAGAAGTGAGGAAATGTGTAGCAAGTGTGGAGACTTTTCTCAAGCAGTTTGCCTGTTATAAGGAGGGGACAGAATGGGAGTAACTAGAGAGTGAAGAGGAAAAAAAAATTTTTTTGAGATGCAAGAGACTTCAACATGTTTAAAGAGCAGGAGAGGCTAAAGATACATGAGGGAGAGAGGGAACTCATAGATCAAGATTCCTGATGAGGTAGAGGACACACAGAGTGCCAATGTAAGAATTAGTCAACAAGAAAAATGGCACCTCTTCTACTGTGATAGGAGATAAGGAATGAAAAGAGGCCATGTGAGAATGCTCATGAGTTTATAGGTAGTTTGAGGCAAGAAGTTGAGGACATTGCTGCCTAGGGTCTTCTGTTTTCTGTGTGGTAGGAGACAAAGTAATCTGCTGTGAGTGGAGGTGAGGTGGAGGTGTAAGAGAGCTGAAGAGAATGGGGTTTGGCAAAATTTCCTTGGCGAGAATGGGGTTTGGCAAAATTTCCTTGGAGACTTGGAGGGCTGACTATGGAAACAGGATTGCCAGAAAGAATAGAAGACGGTAGAGCTTGGGGACCATGAATTATTAGTGGCTCCCATCTAAGTAATTATGTAATACCAGTATTGACATAGAGAAGGTGGAGAGTTGCATTTATCTGGGATTGGGCTATGATGGAAGAATTGATAGGCACATGAGTTGAGGATGTTACTGGTTAGAGGATGGGAGAATGGGAAGATGGGATTCAGATGAGATCTGGTGTACAAGTGAAGAGATTAGCTTTAGGCAGGAGAG
>NW_011477470.1:0-872 GCF_000754665.1 Bison bison bison | reverse complement strand
TGTACACAGATAAGAAATATTTTGAAAAGTAAGCTTTTTCTCATTTCCCAAGTGGAGACTTATATATCATGAAACCACCCATAAGGTGAATTACACTTTTCTTCACTAGGACTTTCCCTTGGGTAAGATAACTGGAGCAGCAATGCTGAGTCTTGCACTTGGAAGGTAGATGCAGGATAGTGTCCCTTACTCTTCTTTTCTGAAAGTCATTAGAATTCAATTTTGAAAATTTTACTCTTAATTATATCCCACAAAGTTCTGTGAAAGATGTCGACAGTATAGGCAATTCTCAAGTGTGATTATCTTGAATGGTTTGTACCAATTGAATTGACCTGACCTCAATACTCATCTAAAGAATGTACCTACTTCCAAAACTTACTCTTTCATGCAAATCCAGACTGTCAGAGAGTAGTGTTGCTTATATGTGGGAGCCCAGCCTGTTGGAATCCATTTAGTCACTTGGGAGAGAGCAGGCAGAACTCTAGTGGGCTCATTTTAGACTAATAGCTAAAAGTTATAGAAGTATGCATATGTGTTGGGGAGGGTGAATTTCAGTGCACAGTTTAAGCTATTGCCTACTGTGGTTCTCCTAGAAAAGACTGGACTTCCATCATGGAATCTGTACCAGTTGCCTTTGGATTAGCCTAGCTCAGGACCATGATAAAATGAAATCAAGCATTAAGTTAGATGTTAGATGAGGTGGAAGTTAACTCCAACCTGTCTTGAAAGTCTTCACATCTTCCTGGACTTCTGGGGCTGCTTTTTGCACAATTTTACTCTTCCCATCCTGGAGTTCCAACAGCATGAAGGGACAGTGGCTCTTGGCCCAAGATGGAGAATCTATGCAAAGAGAGTAAGTGGTAGTGAATTTC
>NW_011477469.1:13199-14837 GCF_000754665.1 Bison bison bison | reverse complement strand
ATGCTGGGAGAGATTGAAGGTGGAAGGAGAAAGGGACGACAGAGGATGACATGGTTGGATGGCATCACTGACTCAATGGACATGAGTTGGAGTAAACCCCAACTTGATGATGTACAGGGAGGCCTGGCATGCTGCAGTCAATGGGGTCACAAGAGTCTGACACGACTGAGTGACTGAACTGAACTGAGACTTAAATCAATGTCAACCTTTTACCTAGAGTCCAGACCATGTCAACCTTTTCAATGTATTACCCTAACCCTTGTGATTTTTCCTGCCTTTTCTTTTTAGTTTTTTGCCTTTAATTTTTTTTTTTTTTGTCCTTTTTCATCTCTGAATCATTGAGGGCTTCCTCTTAATTCGTCTAGTTGACATTTTGGGGCTTCCCTGTTGGCTCAGACGTTAAAGAATCTGCCTGCAATACAGGAGGCCCAGGTTCAATCCTTGGGTCAGGAAGATCCCCTGGAGGAGGAAATGGCAACCCACACCAGTATTCTTGTCTGGAGAATTCCATGGACAGAGGAGCCTGGCAGACTACAGTCTGTGGGGTTGTGAAGAGTCAGACACGACTGAGCAACTAACACTCACTGACAATTTTTTCAGGCAAAACTGTTTCATCCTAAAGTATTGATTTAACAAACTTTCTGAAAATGCAGTATATATGATGAATATGTAGACATAAAAATAAAATGTTTTAAAAATAAAATTTTAGGGTTACTTTTCTAAGTCTGTGAGTTTGCAATTACATTAACCACTAAGGAAAAACTCACATAGATTTTTGTTCCTCTCTTGATTTCACTGATGAATATATTTGAACTAACACACACAACTAAATAGCTGATTAATCAAAAATCTATTCTGTTAGTGCTTGTAACTATTTCTGAAAATGGTTCTTTGCTGAACTTAAGGAAATGGCCATGGATTATAATTTATTTCATTTGTTTCCAGTTTGGATCCATGTGAAGAACTCTGCATTATAAAAAAAAAAAATCTAACTTTAGGCTAAAGTTGTTTGTGTGGATTTTGAATCCTGAGATTAATTTGGTTAGGGCATCACAACTGTTAATATCATAAACTCAAAATATGCTTCCAGAGTGTTCCAAAGAGATTGTGTTACTGCATGACAAGATAAGAGGAACAATAGTAAGCAGCAAATATGATAAACAGGCCTTCTCTTTGATATCAAACATTATGTTCTGAGATTTTTCTCTTGGTTTTCAGTCATTTCATTTTTATTTTCAAATAGTTTCCATTACTTATTTATATTTGATTGTGTGACTTCCTGCATCTAAAGGTCAGAATAGTGGAAATGAAGGAAAAAAAGATCAAATCAAAGTGATTTTATTCCCCAGCATGAGTCTGGTCCTTGCAGCCTGTGTCTATGGAAAACTCTCTTGATTCTTAGCAAGCTCAGATGCCCTTGAGCTCTACTCAGTGTGTGAGCCAGATCTACTGTCTTTTAATTACACTTGTTTCATTTTTCGGAGAAGGCAATGACACCCCACTCCAGTACTTTTGCCTGGAAAATCCCATGGATGGAGGAGCCTGGTGGGCTGCAGTCATGGGGTCACTACGAGTCGGACACGACTGAGCGACTTCACTTTCACTTTTCACTTTCATGCATTGGAGAAGGAAATGGCA
>NW_011477469.1:8716-10632 GCF_000754665.1 Bison bison bison | reverse complement strand
AAATACTTTTTTTCTGCCAAAATTTTTATGTGTTCTTTATTTATTAAGTGTTACAAATAAAAAATAGGTAATTACGACATATATGTTATGTATGTCTATCTTTAAACAGTTTAGTGAATGGATATTCCTCATCTCCGGAATAGGACTGTTCCCCCAGCCTCACGAAATACAAAAAGTAACTGCATACCTTCATCTTCAGACATGTATTCCTATACCTTTCCAAAATCCCACCAAAGAAGATGTTTTCATCGATATCTTACTAACTGGTAAGTTGTTTTCCTTTTACCTTTCATATGTTATTTTGTAATTATTATTCTATCACACTTATTCTATCATTGAATCTAAGCATTTTAGAGATAGTAGACACGTTGTAGAGATCCATTAGCTCAACAGCATCATTTTTTAAAAAGAAAACATAAGGTGTAAGAAATGCAATATCATGGCCAAAATCACAGCTCTAAAATGATGGAGCAAGAATCAGAAATTAGGAATCTGTATACCAAGTCAAATTCTCCTAATTTTATCTGGAAACCCAAATATGTAAATTATTAATAGTAAATTTTTATGATTTTTATGATATTACTCAAATATATCAATGCTTCTTCAAAACTTTATAAAAATTCTAGTGTTATAATTTTGTTTCCTTTGCCTTTTTTCCATATAAATAGCATAATCAGATTAAATTTTGGCTCCAACCAAGCTTGTTCCTCTTTTTATATCATTTTGAAGATGTATTTTTTTAATTCAGTTTTGTGAAGTGCTTGATCACTTTGTTAAATGACCAAATAATATGAGTCTGAAATAAAGATTAACTATTATACTGTGTGTTTTATGAAACACATTTTAAATCTAATAATGGACTTTAATAATTTTAACTTTTCAACTATTATTGCCATGTCTGCTAAAGCTACTACTACTACAATGATCCATTTTTATAAAGTTCAATTTCACGGCTAATAGGAACACAAATGTTAGGGCTTATGATATAAATAACCAGTTTACTCTACAGAATGGTTACACTGTTGGAATTCATGCTGTCATCATGAGTATATTACAGTATATTTTCTTGAGCCTTGGAAGCCCTGAGTATCAGCATTCTCCTTAACTTCTGTCAATCTGATTGTGGGAAAATTGTATCTTATCTTCATTGTATGTTTACTATTTTTTTTTTTTCAATTCATGCTGAAGCTGAACACTGTCATTTACCTGTTAGAATTCTCATCTTTCCTGATCATCTCTTCCTGCTCTTGGTATGAAGTAATTCAGAAAAATTAAGAACATAATGTCATTTCATGTAAAATGCCCTTATTGATACTTCAACTATAATGAGAAGAGACATGCTGTTTAATAAAACTTGATTGCAGGCTCAAGGAAGTCAGCATTTTAATACGGAAGAGACTTAAGCATATGTATAAGCAGAAGCAAGAAGCCAGGGTTGAGCAAAAGTTAAAAAGATGTAAAGCTGGTAGGGTTTAACTGATGGGCCAAAGCTCAGAGGTAACTGGGATCAGGGTTGAGGTAGAAGGAAGAGCCTTGAACAGGAAGTATGTTTCTACCTTTGAACAGATGATGGTATGTTAAAACAAATGTGAATGTAGATAAAAATGTAGGTGGTAGAGGCACTTTGGGATTAAGAGCAATTAGCTTTATATTTGGGAGAAGGCAATGGCACCCCACTCCAGTACTCTTGCCTGGAAAATCCCATGGGCAGAGGAGCCTGGTAGGCTGCAGTCCATGGGGTCGCGAAGATTCGGACACGATTTTTATCTGCTGAGGAAAAGAGATATAGTAAGAGATTTGAAGAGTGGCACAGTGGGTTGAAATAAATATCTGGAGGGAAAAGAAGATACAGCTGACAAAATTCAAATAAAAAAAGATATTATATTTGGCTTGGATTGGGAACCATAAATTAAGGT
>NW_011477469.1:4590-5896 GCF_000754665.1 Bison bison bison | reverse complement strand
AATTAATTTAAAAATAATGGCTACAATCAGTAACTACTACTGACATTTAAATATAAGTAGGTTCATGACCTTATTTTTACTCTAGTCATTTATATCAGCATTCTGAATCTTATTAATTTATTTCATTTGGTACAACAACTCCATGTTTTAGGTGTTATTCTTATTGAATCAAGGAGATTGCAGTTCAGAAAAATTAACTTACACATCAAAACAGTTATTTGCTAACAAAGCCAGACTACTGTATGTCTGATATCAGCATCTTTGTTTTCTGTTTCTTTGCAATATATTGAAAGAAGTATGAACTGCAGTTCACAAAAGAGAAAGTACAGATGGCCAAACAATGACTAAAAATAAGTTCGGGGTCACTAATAGTCAAATAGATGTTAATTAAATTGTAGCTATCTAAGTTTTCTTTTTCCTTTCTTTTATAAAAAAATTTTTCTGTTTCAATGAAATAGGAACAAATACAGATTGTGTGTGTGTGTGTGTGTGTGTGTGTGTGTGTGTTTAGTTACTCAGTCATGTCTGACTCTTTGCAACCCCATGGACTATAGCCTGCCAGGTTCCTCTATCCATGAGATTTCCCCTGGCAAGAATGCTGGAATGGGTTACCATTTCCTTCTCCACAAATACTGATTAGGGAAGTATAGAGACACAAGAGATGCGTTTTTGATCCTTGGCTTGAGGAGAGCCATTTCCTGGAGCAGGAAATGGCAACCCACTCCAGTTTTTCTTGCCTGGGAAATCCCATGGGCAGAGGAGCCTGGCAGGCTACAGTCCATTGGGTCACAAAGAGTTGGATGCAACTGAGCATGGATCACTAAATCATTACATAATTGTTATAGCTTACAGTGATTGATGTCGGATTCATGATCTCTGAAGAAGAGAGTTTAGCTTCAGGATCAGGGACAGGCTTGATCACTCAGAGTTCTTGTGTGATAGAAGTTTTATTACGGTGAAAAAGACAGAGAAAGCTTCTAACATAGACATCAGAAGGGGGTCGGAGAGTGCCCCCCTCTCTAGTCTCAGCAAGGGAGCTATATACTTTTTCAGTTGGTTATTACAGTAAATCAAAAGAATGTCTCAAGGTTGTAAAGGTCTTATCAGACCCACTCTCACAACATACAGTTTAAGATGACAAGAAACATGTCCTTGAACAGGATATGTTGTTGTTATATAATCATTGGTACAGAGTTTAAGGCAAAACATATCCTTGAGCAAGATGGGTTGTTTGTTGTGTAATCATTAGCTCTGGCCTTAAAGAAAAAAGAAAAATTTACGTGATTAAGATGAAGGGATGTTAAAA
>NW_011477469.1:0-802 GCF_000754665.1 Bison bison bison | reverse complement strand
TGGGCTACAGTCCACGGGGTCGAAAAGAGTCAGACATGACTGAGCGACTTCACTTTCACTTTCACTTTTATATTTATATCTAACTATATTAAAAAATAACTCACTCTTGTTCCTCCTTTTGCTATCCCTAATCCTTTATATATTCTGTTCATTCAACATTTTAATTTAAAAACTCAGCAAATTTCTATTATTCATATACCACTTTCACAAATTTTGGCATTTCCTAGTATCACCTATATAAAAATTTACCTAATAGTATTTTAGTAGAAAGCAGTGTCACTTGTCATGAGCTGTACAATGTACTCTTTTCCAGGAACTAAACACTTTATATAAATATCAATTCATTTAGTCTTCACAACAACCCTAGGAGATAGATACCATTAATAGCACTGTGTTAGAGATGAATATACTGAGATGTGTAACTTATGCTGATAAGTTATATCCAGGATCACACTCACAGTATGTGCTGGAACTTGGGTTTGAATGTAGGGCTTGGACTCTTACCCAATTATGCAATTCTGTTTTAAACAGAAGATGGCTATAAAATGTCAGTAAAAATTAAATGAAAACTTTAAATATCTGTCCAAGTTTCACTCAGAAGTTTCATAAATGCCAGTCTTGCAAAAAAAAAAGTCTTCCTGGAAAGCAGTCTCTGAGAAGGAGGTTGGTGTGCAGGAAGTGTACTAGTGGGCAATATATGAGGATCTGCAGCACTGGGAGAGAGAGGATGAAACAAAGCTGAACAGAGTGAGGTGAGGACAAAAGTGTCAGCTCACACCTTGGCAAGCATTGAAACAAGGAT
>NW_011477468.1:8977-10414 GCF_000754665.1 Bison bison bison | reverse complement strand
GGAGCTGATGATGGACAGGCAAGCCTGGCGTGCTGCAGTCCATGGGGTTGCAAAGAGTTGGACATAACTGAGAGACTGAACTGAGCACAAAATTGTAAAGCAATTTACTTTCAATTAAATTTTTTTAAAAATCCATTAAAAAATTGAAAACCACATCAAATACCAATACAACATGGGGAGAAATAAAGGTCAAGTTTCAGATCATAATGGAACTCAATTTGTAAAAAGAAAAATTACCAATGGTATATTTCTCTGAACTAGAACAAAATATTTAACAAATTATATGAAAATATGGTAGTTTAGTCACTATGTCGTGTCTGACTTTGCAATCCCATGGACTGCAGCCCACCAGGCTCCTCTGTGCATGGGATTCTCCAGGCAAGTATACTGGAGTGGGCTGACATTCCCTTCTCCAGGGGTTTTTCCTGACCCAGAAATTAAACCTGTGTTTCCTGCTTTAGCAGGCAGATTCTTTACCACTGAGCCACCAAAGAAGCCCCATGAAAATATGAAAATATAAAAGACGTCAAATAGCCAAGGAATTTTGAGAATTTAAAACAGACCTGGAGGAATCAGGCACCCTGATTTCCATTTATACTACCAAGCTACAGTCATTGAAACAGTATGAAATTGGCACAAATACAGAAATATAGATCAATGAAACTGGATAGAAAGTCCAGAGATAAACCCACCCACCTATAGTCAACAAATCTATGACAAAGGAGGCAAGAATACACAATGGAAAAAAGACAGCCTGTTCAATAAGTGATGCTGGGAAAACAGGGAAGCTACATGTAAAAAAATTAAATTAGAGCACTCCTTAACACCATCCACAAAAATGAACTCAAAATGGATTAAAGATCTAAATATATGGTGAACACTATAAAATTCTTACAGGAAAACATACACAAAACATTCTGACATAAATCATAGCAAGATCATTTTTTATCCACTACCTAGAACAATGAAAATAAAAACAAAAATAGACAAAATTGAATCTAATTAAACTTAAATGCTTTTGCACAGCAAAGGAAACTATAAACAAGATGAAAATACAATGCTCAGAATAGGAGAAAACATTTGGAAGCAAAGTAACTGACAAAGGATTAATCTGTAAAATATACAGATAGCTCATGCAGCTCAATATAAAAACAGTTAAAAAATTAATGGTAGATCTAAACAGATATTTCTCCCAAGAGCACATATAGATGGCCAAAAAGCACATAAAAACATATTTAACATCACTAATTATTAGAGAAATGCAAATCCAAACTACAATGTGTTATCACCTCACACTGGCCAGAATGGCCATTATGAAAAATTTTACAAATGATCACTGACTCGATGGATGTCAGTTTTAGTGAACTCCGGGAGTTGGTGATGGACAGGGAGGCCTGGCATGCTGTGATTCATGGGGTCACAAAGAGTCGGACACGA
>NW_011477468.1:3871-6000 GCF_000754665.1 Bison bison bison | reverse complement strand
GAGAGTCCCTTGGACTGCAAGGAGATCCAACCAGTCCATTCTAAAGGAGATCGGTCCTGGGTGTTCTTTGGAAGGAATGATGCTAAAGCTGAAACTCCACTACTTTGGCTACTTCGTTTGAAGAGTTGACTCATTGGAAAAGACTCTGATGCTGTGAGGGATTTGGGGCAGGAGGTGAAGGGGACGACAGAGGGTGAGATGGCTGAATGGCAGCACCGCCTTGATGGATGTGAGTTTGAGTGAACTCCGGGAGTTGGTGATGGACAGGGAGGCCTGGCGTGCTGCGATTCATGGGGTCGCAAAGAGTCGGACACGACTGAGTGACTGAACTGAAGTGACTGGACCTATGGCAAAGGAGGCCAGAATATACAATGGAGGAAAGACAACCTCTTCAATAAGTGATGCTGGGAAAACTGGACAGCTACTTGTAAAAGAAGAAAATTACAACACTCCCTAAAACCACACATAAAAAATAAACTCAAAATGGATTAAAGACCTAAATGTACAGCCAGATACTCTAAAGCTCTTAGAGGAAAACATAGGCAGAACACACTTTTATGTAAATCACAGTAAGATCATTTTCAATCCACCACCTAGAGTATTGAAAAAAAAATAAAAATAAAATGGGATCTAATTAAACTTAAAAACTTTTGCACAACCATAAACAAAAAGAAATATAAACATAAAGAAACCATAAACAAAAAGAAAAGACAACTCACAGAATGGAAAAAATAATTGCAAAAGAAGCAACTGACAAGAGATTAATCTTCAAAATATCCAAATGGCTCATGCAGCTCAGTATCAAAAACAACAATAATAAAAACCCAATTAAAAAATAGGCAGAAGATCAGGACAGACCAAATGGCAGAGAAGTAGGTGGACATGGAGTAAATCTTTTTCCATGGATATATCAGGAATACACCTTCAGACACAGAAGTACATGCAGAACACCAGCTGAGAGCATACAGGAGTACCTGACAGTGGGAAAGAATATCAAGAACCACACAAAACTTGGTACAACAAAGGAACTAGGGGGAAAACAGGAGTGTAACCAGGACTAGTTACACTAGACCTGCCTTCACGGGGTGGGGGAACTGAAACAGGGGTCTGATCCCTACACCGGGGCAATTGTCTGAGTCAGAGGAGAAACATTTAAGACCGAGAGTGAAACAGCTGATCTGTGGAAGCCTAAATGGAATGAGAATCAGACAGTCCTTGACACAGACATACACACTCCAGACAGGGAGACAGGTTCCCTAGAAGGCACAGCAGCTGGGAGCAGGAATTTGGGGGTTGTGGAGCAATCCCAGGGTGAGGGCTGCTGATGACTGTGAGGATACGGATTGAGGGGCTGTCTGGGAGGAGATTGTGGTGGAAAATGCCTGTGGGGAAAGGCCAGGCAGCCATGGAGGTAAGGCAATGGTGCTGAGTCATGCATAGAGGGTGGAGCCATCACCATAGCCTTTATTGTTCATTGGCAGCTGAACAATAAAGAGGCTGGCCCATCAAATGCCTGACGCACTGAACTACAGAGTAGGACTGCACCCAGGGTGCCTCTTTAAGTGTCTGGTGCACTGATATACAGAGTGAGATCCCAGCCAGGGGTGCCACTTTATGTGCTTCACGTAAGGAACAACAGAGAAGGACTCCAGGCAAGGGAGCCTACTAAGTGCCTGAACTGGTGGAGCTATTGAGAAAGACTGGCCAAAGAGGCCTTCTGATTGCCGGCTACAAGAGACTCAAAAAAAGACTGTGATAGGGCCATAACTCCTGTGATGGAGGCAGTCCATGTCCTTGCACACTTGGCACTGCAAGGGTCCCCACAAGCCAAGCAGCTGCATCACCTTCGTGTTCAACTCTCACTGGGTCAGAGCTGCCTCAGGCAAAAATGTCTTGCATCTATGCACACAGGGTCACTTCAGTCATGTCTGACTCTGCAACCCTGTGTACTGTGGCCGGCCAGGCATCTCTGTCAGGGAGGTTCTCCAGGCTAGAATACTGGAGTATATTGGCCAACACTGGTTGCCATACCATTTTAGAGCACTGTATTTCCTACTACCCTAGCCGCCAACTCCCCTGAGTACCTGGTGCTGCCAGAACCCCTGCGATCCAAGCAGCTGCACCACCTC
>NW_011477468.1:0-774 GCF_000754665.1 Bison bison bison | reverse complement strand
AAGAGAGTGATTTAGTCATATAAAATCTTACAAAAAGAAGCCAAGGATGATTTCTTACTGAATTCTACTGGACCACTTTCCAACTCATCTTATGAGGTCATTACTATGTGTTCATTCACCAAGTCATGTCTGATGCTTTGTGACTCCATGGACTGCAGCCTATCTGCTTCCCCTGTCCATTGGATTTTCCAGGCAAGAATACTGGAGTGGGTTGCCATTTCCTCCTCCAAGGGATCTTCCTGACCCAGGGGTCAAACCCGCACCTCCTGCAACTCTAGCTTTGTAGGGGGATTCTTAACCCCATGGACTGTAGCCTGCCAGGCTAAACTGTCCATGAGATTTCCCAGACAATAATACTGGAGTGGGTAGCCAGTCGCTTCTACAGTGACAATTGGATATCCAAATGCAAAAGAGTGAATTTGGATGTTTACTTCCCACCATACACAAAAATTAACTCAAAATGGAAGAGACACCTGCACGTAAGAGCTAAATCTAATCTAAAATTATTAAATATTTAGATAAAAACTGTAATGGGTTGAGTTGCATTGCTCCCCTTCAGTTGTTGCATTTATAAACTTCAGCATGTGACCACATTTGAAGACGGTCTTTACAGAGGTAGTAATTTTACAATGAGTCCATTAGGATGGGCCCTAATCCAACATGATTTGTTTCCTTATAGAAGGAGAAAATTTGCACAGAGACACACATACACATAGTGATGATACCACATGAAGATGATGACTAAATGGCACCTCTACAAGTTGAAGAACTCCA
>NW_011477467.1:9220-11453 GCF_000754665.1 Bison bison bison | reverse complement strand
ACGTGCTCTGACTTACTCATTGTCCCCTTCTGCTTTGGTGTCTGCCCTTCATCACCCACCCAACTCCTCCCTCCCCTCCATGCTGCTCTTGTCTCCTCGCCTCGCTCCACCCCATCCCGTTCCCTGGCACTCACAACCATCTTTACTTTTCCCTGATACACGTGGGCATTTGGGCGTGGCTGTGTCTCAGAGGTGCTGGGGTTGGGGTGGAGGCCCTCTCTAGGACTCAGATGCCCACCAGTGGTCATCCCTGAGGAACAACCAGAGCGCTGCCCATGGGCAGAAGACAGTGTGGCGCATGCCAGCTTGGCATGTGAGCACCTAGTCGGGAGGCCCAGGGCGCCCCTCCGTGTGCCTGCTCATCCATCAGCCTTGCTGGCCCAAGTGAGCACTGACCACACCTGCTAACTAGCCACACGTCCATCTTTCCTGGGCCCGCCCAGTGTCCATTTTGAGCCCAGAAATGCCCAGGGCAGGCAGGAACCTGAGTGCAGCCCAGGATGGTGGAGTGACTCACACTGGTGCCTGCTCAGTGGGTTTGTGAGAACCATGGTCCAATTTTCCCACAGGGCCAGGGCTCTGATGAGGTTTCTGGAGATAAGACATGGACTCTTGAGTCTCCCCAAGCAGCAGCAGCAGCAGAAGATGTGGGGTGTACTCAGCTTCATAGAGTCCCCAAACTGTGTTTGGACATTAAGTGAGGAGAAAGCCCCCAAATGACTAGACTGGAGCAGCTGTCAGCGGGTCCTGGCCCTCCACACTGCAGCAGGGACAGACTTCTTCCCACCGTCTGCAGGAGCCCATCCAGCTGAGAACCCCTGGGCAGGGCAGCACATTTGGGTGGCCCAGGGTTTGGGAATCTGAGTTCATTAAGGGGCTTGGGCTTTTTCACCATAATGGAGGGCTTGGTCAGGAGTTGTCCATCATAGCCAGGGACACTTTGCTTCTGTGTCAATCACAAACTCCACCCTTGGCCTTTTGCAGAGGGTCTCAATGCGGACTACGTGAAAGGGGAGAACCTGGAGGCCGTCGTATGTGAGGAGCCCCAAGGTGAGGACTTCCTAGTCACTTTTTGTTGCTGAAGGCCTCCTAATGGCTGGGCCAGCATTGAGCAGAGCTGTGCTGGGAAAGCAGGAGCTCAGAGGTCTGCATTCCTAAAACTTCCAGCCAGAAAGATGGGCTGCAGAAGTCAGGGGCCCAGCACACTCCTCTCCCCCGCCAGACTCCAGCCTCCTGACACTGGGCACGCCAGGACTGCAGTCAGGGCCGTCTGCACACTGAGGGGCACCATGTGAGTGAAAACACACACACTCCTAGCCAAGTGCCCACAGAAGCTTGTAGGGAATCTCTAGATGGAGTCCCCGGCCTTTTCCATTTGAAAACTGCCAAAGGCAAGACAGAACTTGTAAAAAACACAGACCCCATAATGGGAGCCCCTGCCCTCCCCCACCCTGTTCTGTGTTCATCAAGCACTCCTGGGTATGGAAGCGCCAGCCATGACAAGCTGTGTGGCATCAGGCTTCTGGCCCAGGGTGGCCAACCACTCAAGGCAGATGCAACCTGTGGCCCCAGAATGCCAGCAAGGCAGTCAGGAAAGGCTTTGTGGAGAAGAGGGCAGGCCTCTTTCCATCACCCAAGGCCTGGGGGCTTGCAGGTCAGGGTGGGCGTGAAAGACAGGAGCTGGGGTGTGCCTGTCCTGGGATGGGTGCCAAGGTGGCTGTCTGGTGGGCGGAGGGGCGCCCCCGGGGATGTGATGGGCAAGGCTCCATGTGGTGGCCTAGAATGGTCTGTGGCAGCGCTGCACTGTCTGGATGCAATAGCCCAGAATTTCAAACACGGGAACATGGACTCCACAGTAGCAGTCACTGTAGTCGTTCTTTTAAACTCTTGGCTACCATCATGTGAGTATCGCCATGTACCAGGTGCTGTGTTACATGCTTTATTTAAAATACTCCTCCCAGGGACTTCCCTGGGGGTCCAGTGGTTGAGACTCTGTACTTCCAATGGAAAGGGTGCAGTTTCGATCCCTGGTCGGGGAACTAAGATCCCTTGTGCCTCAAGGCCAATAAAAAGAATATAAAACAGAAGAAATATTGAATAGATTCAGTAAAGAACATAAAAAAAAAATTCTTTTAAAGATTCCTCCCCCCCAAAAAAAAAAAAATAAAGATTCCTCCCTTCGGAGTTCCCCAGCTGTCCAGTGGTTAGGACTCCGTGCTTTCACTGCTGAGGG
>NW_011477467.1:4618-6229 GCF_000754665.1 Bison bison bison | reverse complement strand
TTGAGTATGAATTGTAAGCTCTCTCGTGTTTGCATTAAACAAAGTGGAACCTAACCAGTCCCTGGTTCTGCCGGTGTGAAGGCATGCCCTTTGTTAAGTGATGCTTGTTTTCCTAATTCATTATTATGGACCCAAAGGCCTTTCTTGAGAGGGTCAGGGTTCTGGCACTCCCCTTCATGCCAAGCAGCTTAGTGTCAGCCGTCCTGGGGTGGTCCCCTGCATGACGGGGAGCTGAGGCCTGGAGATGTCATGGGGGTAGGGAGGCGCAGTGGCAGGCCCCCGACTCACGACTCCTGAGCCCACAGCGTTGTCTTCTCCAAAGAAAGCCAGTAGCCAGGGTCCACTCGGGTGACATGTGATTGAGCCATAGAAAGTGGAACGGGGCCAGGGTGTGCAGGCAGAGTGGTCTGCTGGAGGTGGAGCTGCCCTTGTCACTCCATGAGGAAGATATGGGGGCTGCTGGGAGGGTCTCATGGTGTGGTGGCATTTTGTGCCGTACCAACCTTGTAGTAAAATAGCACCAAGTCCTCTAACCCAAACCCCCATGTGACTCTCCCATGCAGAAGTTGTGGCCCTCCCAGCCTTGCTGCTCGGTGTCGCTGCTGGGGCCCCCACACCTGCGTGGAGAAGGACAGGGACATCAGGCCTTAGAAGAAGGGGCCTTATATGCAGGGGCCAGCATGGTTTCATCCAGGCCTTTATAGCTCCCATAAAGGCCAGCACTCCCTCTGGAGACTCTGGGTGGGGACCCTGTGGTTCCCCAGAAGTCTGTCCCATTTAAGCTCTAGGACTCATGGCCTGGAAAGCTGGCCTGGCCTCCTAAGGGCCACACCTGCCTCTCGGGGTTCCAGCCCTGTCCTCACATCTTAAGTGTTTTCTTAAGGTGTTGCCGATTTTAGAGTAGTTACCTATTTCAGCCAACACACTCAAGTCTTAGGATGAATTGCATTTACCACTTAGAAAATGAATTAAATCATGTAAGAGTACTTTACATGTATTGACTGTGTTTGACATATAATAAATTTTTGTGTAAGTAAAATGGACTTTCCTGGTGGCTCAGATGGTAAAGAATCTGCCTGCCAATGCAGGAGACCCAGGTTTGATCTCTGGCTTCAGAAGATCCAATGGAGAAGGGAATGGCAACTCCTTCCCATGTTCTTGCTTGGAAAATCCCCATGGACAGAGGAGCCTGGTGGGCTATAGTCCATGGGGTCGCAAAGACTTGGACACAAATGTTTACTAATTTTCCACAAGGGAAAAATTACCAAAAATAAAGACAACAAAAAATGAGACCACGGAGCAAACATTATTTTAATTACAGATTGAAATACAGTGCATCAGATGAGGCAAATATCATACTGTACCAGTCTTTAAAAACCTGAACCATAAAGGTTTTACATTCTAGTACACTTAAATAAAACCGAGAAAGAATTGCTTACATAACAAAACTATACTTCAAGTTGTTTTAGAAACAGTTCTGTGCTAGGAAGACACTAAGGAAATGCTCTATTGTGCTGCTTTGAAACCAAATGGGAGCTTCTAGGGGTCCTCCTAGGGCCCAGCACATGGAAGGGGGAGGGGTGGAGTGGGGCAGCTCCCTGCAGGTGCAAT
>NW_011477467.1:0-1000 GCF_000754665.1 Bison bison bison | reverse complement strand
TCACGGTGCTGACTTTGGCAGCACGAGTTGGGAGTTGCATCAGATGTGGGTGCAACCGTATCTGATAAGGGGCCAGGTTTGGGAACCGTGCTTCTGAGGCAGTCTTTTGAAGGCCACAGCCAACTGTTAAGTGTCCACATGCCTTGGGGCTAGTAAGAGGGGTGCTTCTTCATATAGGCATGAGCATAGGGACTGATGGCTTCCTGGCCACGAAATTGAAAACCTGTATTTAGAATACTGACCACTGACGTTGTCTATACTATTAGGTTTCGTGGGAAAAGGGCTGAGACTATCTCCCTGGTTTCAGATGTTCTTAATAAAAGAGCATTTTACAACTCTTAATCAAAGTTGATGTGTTTGCTACTCAAACCATACATTCAGCCCAGGATCTGGGTGTTTGGTAGGTAGAAATGTGCTCCAGCCCCACAGAAATGTGCTCAGTGTGTCTGCACCAGTGTGGACATGCCGGCTGCCCTCATCGCTCAGATGCGGGAAGCAGCTAGTGGCCCTCTGTCCGTGTTAGACGTTTGCCTCATGCATAGTGACAGAAGCTGGGCCCTCAGAGGGGGTGCAGGGGAGGGGCAGAAAAGGTGCTCAGGGCATCGCCTGCCGGCATGGTGAGAGGCCAAGGGCAGGGAAAGTGTCCTGAGGAAGGAGGGGGCGAGTGAGCAGGAAGCAGTAACTTAACAACACTTCATCAGCTCTGTGCTTTCATATAATTCTACACCATCATCTTTCCTTGGGCAGAAAGATACACTTTTTTCAAAATGAGGAAAGCATACCTGAGGCCTCATTCGTGGATTCCATCGCACATAATAGTTTACCCATAATTCCAAATGACTCAGACTAGCAACAGGATAGAGGACGTGGTTCTCATAATTCACAAAGAAGGGATTAGAAAATTCATCCAGCTGGCTATTGATATATGACCATAAAGATACAGTCTTTGTAGATACATCCTGAAAACCAAACAAGGAATACAGTGAAAAAAAATTCAACT
>NW_011477466.1:4639-5817 GCF_000754665.1 Bison bison bison | reverse complement strand
GTGGGAAGACTGCCTCCCCCAGTTAGCCGCTGCCCAGGCTGGAGCAAATTAACCCCGTGCAGGAGCCTCAGCTGCCTCCTCTGGGAGGTAACTGTGGCAAAGATCAGGGTAAGCATGCAGCGCCAGCTCCCAGGCACTGGTCAGGCTCTGGCTAAGTTACGGCTATTGGTACTCATCCCCCTGACTCCTGGAAAACCCCATACCTGTAACAAAGAGTAGGGTTTCCACTTCACCTCTCTGGCAATGGGTGTCTGAGACCCTCCTGGAAGCAGGCCTTTGCCCTGCCTGTTAGCATAGTCACCACAGAAAGGCCAGAGTGCTCAAGGCCCAGGGGTGGGGGACAGAGGGAAGCTGTCACCCTGGTGATATCTGCACACCCTGTGGGGAGACGTCATGGTTGCAGGCAGTGCTGATGCTGGTGCTCGGCTCCAGTCGGTGCTGCCTGACACCCCCCATCATCAGTCCAGTGTCATGATGAGTGTGACCAGGCCAGGGGGCCCTCAGTTGACAGTGGTTTGCTAGCCTAAGGGGTCTTCTGTGAAGGGGAGGCTCCTTCCCAAAGCCCCCTCCTTCCACTTTCTGGAGGTGTCAGCAGGTGTGAAAAGCCATGGAAATGGGTGGTAGGGCGTGAATCAAGTGAAGCACAGGCAGGGTGTGGTCCTGCATAGCAGGCGCAGCCCAGAGCCCCCTCATCATCTCCTCAGTGTCCCCTCCTGTCCCTGCCCACACCATGCTTCTTGCAGCCAGGGCCTAGAGAGGACCATCCCTGACATTCTCAACAGCAAGTGCCCCCTGGAGCTGCTGTGCCTGGGGACAAGGAGGGGCCCCAGACTGGGGGACACTGTCCCTCCTCACATGGCTCACAGTGGGCCCACAATGAGCTATCCTGTCTCCCAGGTGAGGAGTGGGGAGCAGGACCTGAAGGGCTTGGTCCAGTCCCTCCGGCTGGTGCCCTGGGTGGACAGACCCATTTCCATGACTCCCAGCCTCAGGATGGCTCTGAGCAGCTTCAGGTCAAGGTCACACGTGGTCCTGGGACATCCTGGGGGTGAGATCGGGTGGAGACAGGGGCAGGCTGTGTGCTGTGGCTCTGCTGTCTCCTGTCCATCCTGAAGGCATCACCACGGCACCTGCAACTGGACCCATGGTGACCGTACCTGTGATGACTATACCCATGG
>NW_011477466.1:0-1044 GCF_000754665.1 Bison bison bison | reverse complement strand
CAGGTGGAAACTGTTTTCCTGGGTGATGCTATTTTTGTGTAGGTTTTTCTCCAAAAGTCACTTTTCTTCCTACTAGGACATGTCTTAATTTTTATGGGGCTTTGTGGGGCCCAACATTTACATGATTTGGGGGACCCCCTTTGGAAATAAAGACTCTGATACTGAACGTAAGACTGGGCCTGAGGAGGGACTCTGGGATCCTCTCTTCCTCTGGCCTACATCACCCCTGGGCTCATCTTCCTGCAAGTTCTCCAGCCACTGCCTCCGCCCCCCTCCCCCAGAAAGCACAGCCTCCAGCTCAGGGCTCCCTTGTCTTGGTGTGTGTTTTATCATTACTCAACGATCTTCCTGACAAGGACCCACTTGTGTCTTTACGTCTCATCAGTGGGGATGCAGAGCAAGGGAGGGATGAGGAGTGGGAATCGGGTTGGGTTTTCTCCTACAAATGAGGCCCATGGCTCGAGGGTGTGGGACCTCTGTCCAGGAGCAGCTGCCCTCTTGCCCAGCATGTGGGGGTAGGAGGCCATAGGAGACAAGGCTCTGACCCAGGGCCAGGCACAGGACAGTGCAGAGACCAGAGACTGGCTGGCCCTGCTTGCCACCTCCCGCAGACCTCTGGACGTCCAGCTCTTAGCAGCATCTTCTGCCTTCCTCATTCGTTTGTGTCCCGGCAAGGACCCCCTACTTTAAAACTGAACTTGGATCTGGATCGTTGGCATTGTTCTAAAGTGCTTCCCTAGGGGTCTGTATCAGAAAGTGCGGTTCCTGTTCTCGAGCCGTCATAGGACCATGAGCTGGGAGCTTTGAAACTCACAGATGCAGAAGGCCTCCTCTGAGCCTCCTACTTTAAGCAATGGTCAAACAGCTTCTGTGGCAGTTCTGCTTTCAGGAATATCTGATCTTCTGCCTTTGGAAGCCATCTGTGACATCACATTGTGTCTGTAAGAAAACAGAAGCTGCCCCTGAAATACCACATTCCCAGGGAGTCCATGGTATGGCTGGGCCACCCCCGGGCTGGGCTGTAGCCTCCGACACCTGGCAGTC
>NW_011477465.1:4141-5816 GCF_000754665.1 Bison bison bison | reverse complement strand
ATTGCCAGAGACATCATACGTTCACGCCTCTTTATTTTCATAGCAGATATACTGAAGGAAAAATTCCAGTTTATTCAAGTTTATATATTATTTTCTCAGATCAGCAAGAGATTATATGCTTAAGAGATTTCCTTTTATCTAATCTAAAACTATCATAAGCAAATTAAAGAAATCCTATTAGAAGAAGCACTGCTGAGTTTGCACAGGTTCATAGTAACAAGTGCATATGGTCCCTAAGTTACTTTGATCCACCTGCTGATATAATCTATAGCTAAGTTAAAAATTAGTAAAAATAAAGTATACACATGTATGTATGAATGAGTCTCTTTGCTGTTCATCTGAAATGATCACAACATTGTCAATTGGTTACACACATATATAAAATAAAAAATTAAGAAAAAAAAACTTTTCAAAATCTCATCTCTAGGTCTATTTTATTACCTAATCATTAGACCAATTGTTGATTTCTACCCTAAATGTGGAAAAAATACTGGGAAGAGTTTATGCCACACTTATGCTATATATACATATATATATGTATATATATATATGTATATATATATATATAGCATAAGTATACACACACACACACTTCCTTGATGGCTCAGATGGTAAAGAATCTGCCTGCAGTGCGGGAGACTCAGGTTCGATCCCTGGATATACATGTGAGCTTCCCAGGTGGTGCTAGTAGTAAATAACTCATCTGCTGATGCAGGAGATGTGAGAGATGCAGGTTCGATCCCTGGATGGGGAAGATCCCCTGGAGAAGGGCATGGGAACCCATTCCAGTATTCTTGCCTTGCGAATTCAATAGACAGAGGAGCCTGGCAGGCTATAGTCCTTAGGCTCACAAAGAGTTGGACATGACTGAAGTGACTAATGCACATGCTTACACACACACACACACACATATAGAACATATAATGTTTATAATCTATAAAACGTATAGAACATCACATTCCTTAATGTGATGTGAAAGTACTTCACCTCATGAATTTGACAGATAATCTAAATAGTAAATCTGTCATTCCAGGCCTTATTTGTTTAGAATATATTCTGTTTCACATGCAACAATGTCAAATCGCTCCATTTTATGTTAGTGCCCAAATGTCAGAGAAGCAATGCTAGAGCAATTTAGCAGTTTACATGCCTCTGACAGTAAAGATTTTTCTTTTTTCTTTTGTTTTCTGTTTTCTTTGGCTTTGCAGTAGCTAGTCCTTCTCCCCTGCTGCTATTTCCAGCTGCTAATTCCTATTAGCAAATATTGTAGACCATCTTGATCCCTCTGAAGTTGTCAGCCCTTCTCTGTGATACAGAGCTGTTTTTTTGTTAACTAAAGTTATTGAAAAATGAGTATGGTAACAGAAGACTTATATTGAAACTCTCACCAGGTTTCTACAAAAGATCTTTGGTCAGATTTGAGTTACCTTAGAATTTATCAAAGTGAGTTTCAAAATATATTTCATCTATATGTTCTTTACAATAAAGCTGCAAAAGCACACCTGGAATGCTGCTGTAAAACTCCCATTCCTCTCCCCTCTACTAGATTTCTCCTGTCTATTCTCAAAGAACTACCGTGTTCAGATCAGATCAGTCGCTCAGTCGTGTCCGACTCTTTGCGACCCCATGAATCGCAGCACACCAGGCCTCCCTGTCCATCACCAACTCCCGGAGT
>NW_011477465.1:0-1135 GCF_000754665.1 Bison bison bison | reverse complement strand
TCAGCTTTAGCATCATTCCTTCCAAAGAAATCCCAGGGCTGACCTCCTTTAGAATGGACTGGTTGGATCTCCTTGCAGTCCAAGGGATTCTAAAGAGTCTTCCCCAACACCACAGTTCAAAAG
Source organism: Bison bison bison (assembly GCF_000754665.1). Classification (NCBI taxonomy): domain Eukaryota; kingdom Metazoa; phylum Chordata; class Mammalia; order Artiodactyla; family Bovidae; genus Bison; species Bison bison. Next base: position 1,012 of record NW_011477465.1, on the reverse strand, counting down.
CATCAATTCTTTGGCGCTCAGCTTTCTTCACAGTCCAACTCTTACATGTTTACTTAGCCTCTAAAATAACTAATTCATTAAACTCTGCCTTTCTTTGGCAAGAGATCAAATGGTAGGACATAATGGAACAAGAGACCCAAGAAGCAAAACTGTCTTTCACTTTCTTTTCATCATCACTGCTGCTCTTGAGAATTCCATCAGTATTCCTCGTAGTGAGGCTAAATCTGAAACACGATCAAATGAACTCTGATACTTGGAGGCTTCAATAATTGACATCCTAATTAAAGCTACATTTGAAAAATCAACTACAAGTAATTTGCTCAGTGCTATTGAGTGATCTCTTGACATACTCCATAAAATCATTTTGGGGATGAATTCTTTCTAAAGTATCTGTTTATATGTAAGCTACTCTTGTACTCTGTGGATTTACAGGAATGGGAACCTGCTTGCTGGGCATAAATACTGAAGGTACACAAATAGTGGATTTAGTGATCTGCCTTGCCTCTTTAATGCACATGTATTTGGACCATAAAAGATAACTGTGGGAATCTTGGACCATTGTTTTTCAGTTTTATTGAGATATATGTAACTGACATGTGGTCTCTCCAGGTGGCACTAGCTGTAAAGAATCTGCCTGCAGTAGATGCAGGAGACGTGGGTTCTATCCATGGGTCGGGAAGATCCCCTGAAGGAGGACATGGCAACCCACTCCAGTATTCTTGCCTGAAGAATCCCATGGAAAAAGGAGCCTGGCGGGCTACAGTCCATGGGGTCGCAAAGAGTTGGGCAGGACTGAGAGACTGAACTCAACTGACATGTAACTGTGTGTAAATTTAAGGTGTGCTTCGTGCATAGAGAAAATGAGCTGTTGTAAGGGAGTGTCTCAAGTGTCCTGATGCAAGGAATAAGAATGGCAACACCTCTGCATCCCAGCCCCCAGCCTCTCTTCCCCATTGACCAAAGGAAACCTGAAGAAGTATCTAATCAAAGTATGTTGAGAGTTCAAGCAAGA
>NW_011477464.1:4796-5270 GCF_000754665.1 Bison bison bison | reverse complement strand
ATCTTGGGTTGCCTCACGGGCATGGCTTAGTTTCATTGAGTTAGACAAGCCTGTGGTCCTAGTGTGATTAGATTGACTAGTTTTCTGTGAGTATGGTTTCAGTGTGTCTGCCCTCTGATGCCCTCTTGCAACACCTATCATCTTACTCGGGTTTCTCTTACCTTGAGCATGGGGTATATCTTCACGGCTGCTCCTTACCTTGGACGAGGGGTATCTCCTCACTGCTGCCTTTCCTGACCTTGAACGTGGAATAGCTCCTCTAGGCCCTCCTGCGCCCGCGCAGCCACGGCTCCTTGGGCGTGGGGTTGGTCCTCCTGGCCGCCGCCCCTGACCTCGGACACAGGGTAACTCCTCTCGTCACTGCCCCTGACCTCAGACGCAGGGTATCTCCTCTCGGCCGTTCCTGTGCCATCGCAGCCTGGCACTTTCAGCCGCTGCCCCTGACCTCAGACGTGGGGTAACTCCTCTTGGCCG
>NW_011477464.1:0-848 GCF_000754665.1 Bison bison bison | reverse complement strand
TATTTTCCCACCATGACCTCAAAGCTCATCCTACTTTGTACTAAACACACTGCTGTCTCATAATTGAGGAGAAACTAATGGTATATTGTACACACTTTATGCATACTTATACATATTTAAATGGTAAAGAACATACAGGACTAGAGAGGTGACTCAGTGGTAAAGAAACTGCCGGCCAATGCAGAAGACACGGCACAGTGGGATAAAATCCCTGGGTGGGAAAGATCCCCTGGAGCAGGAAATCACAACCTAGTGCACTATTCTTGCCTGAAAAAAATTCCATGGATAAGAAAGCTTGGTGGGCTACAGTTCATGAGATCACAAAGAGTCAGACAGGACTGAGCAACTGAGCAAACAATCATCAAACAGGCAATGCATTGGAATGGTAAACAATGCAAAAGAAGCATTCTAATGAATAATGTAAAAAATAAATGGCAGTTAGTAACTGTTCCACAAATACTGCATTGAGAAAATAAAGAATTCTGTAAGCAATATTTTTAGTGGACCATGTGGCTTATGAGATCTTGGTTCCCTGACCATGGATTAAATCCAGGCTCCCTGCAGTGAAACTACTGAATCCTATCCACTGGACTGTCAGGGAATTCCCTAAAATACTTTAAAAAATAAAAAAGTAAACACTTTTCTAGATACCTCTTAGAAACCTATCAGTAGATAGACATATAGGCATTTTATGACTTAACAAGTGGTTCATGTCAGTTCTATTGTGTAATACAAAAAGACCATCATTTTTAAAAAAACAAAAAATAAGTGAAACATTTTCTACTTACACAATAATCATTCAGTACACTCAACTCCCTATCTACACAGTAACCTACCGCTACTGCTGC
>NW_011477463.1:8412-9980 GCF_000754665.1 Bison bison bison | reverse complement strand
AGGTGGCCAAAGTATTGGAGCTTCAGCTTTAGCATCAGTCCTTCCAATGAATATTCAGGACTGATCTCCTTTAGGATGGACTGATTGGATCTCCATGCAGTCCAAGGGACTCTCAAGAGTCTTCTCCAACACCACAGTTCAAAAGCATCAATTCTTTGGCGCTCAGCTTTCTTTATAGTCCAACTCTCAGGAATCCTGGAATCAGAGGACACCGGAGAGACTCCAAGGGCCCTGTCTCCTCTGCACTCATATGTGGAAATATTTGAAACAGATATTCACTGGGTGACTTTTTGTTTGTCTTTTTGTTGTAAGGCATCTTCCTTCCTTAGACAGCAAAGAGATCCAACCAGTCCATCCTAAAGGAAATCAGTCCTGAATATTCATTGGAAAGATTGATGCTAAAGCTGAAGCTCCAATACTTTGGCCACCTGATGTGAAGAGCTGACTCCTGGAAAAAGACCCTGATGCTGGGAAGGATTGAAGGCAGGGGAAGGGGACGACAGAGGGTGAGACAGTTGGACGGCATCACGATTCAATGGACACGAACGTGGGCAAACTCTGGGAAGTGCTGAGGGGCAGGGAGGCCTGGCGTGCTGCCGTCCTTGGGGTCACAGAGAGTCGGACATGCCTTGGTGACTACACGGCAATAATCTTCCTTTTTGGTGACTCTAATCCCTCCCCACTCGAGACTCACCTGATGGCCTTGAGTCGGGGTCCTCGTGTCCCAGCCCGAGGTCTACGTGTCCAGGTGTCAGGTCTGCACAGAGTCTCCAAGGTGGCCCCACCCCCGCCCCTCGCTGGAGTCTGGGCCTCGCTTGGCTGGTGGGCGGGGCGGAGGGACTGAGCAGTCACCGCTCTGGTCTGCCCCCCTCCCCAGGCGTCGCATCTGTCACCTCTGCCCACTCTCTGGCATTCCCCGAGCTAGCATCTCTGCGGAAGGTTTGCTCCATGCCAGGGGCACCTGCCTGTCAGGGTCTCCTGTCTGGCGCTCGGTTCAGCTACCTACCGCTGTGTACCCAAGAACCCAGCACCTGGACAGCAACGTGTCACGACGTTCTCTGACCGTCTGAGGGTCACCTGGGCTCAGGTGGGGAATCCTTGCCTGGAGTAGCTCGTGGGGTCAGGTGGAGGGCAGATGAGAGACCTGAAGGTGCCCGGGTCAGAAGTCCCAGAAGGCCATGTCATCACACGGCCACCCCCTTAGCCACTGTGTCTGGAACAAGAACAGTCTGGGGGTCTCTCTCATGCATCTGAAGATTACCTGAAGGGGCAGGCTTCACATGGGGGTTACAGGGTGCCCAGGTGCCCAGGATCCAAGTACCATGGCGTGGGGGCGCTGACTGAAGGCCCGGTGTAAAGCTTGGCCTTGAGGGAGAGGCGCAAGTCCAATCTCCTCTGCAGGAAAAGCAGACCTGCCCAAGGGCTCTGGCGGTGGCCTCGGGGCCTAGCGCAGCCTTGGAGGCATGGAAAATGTGCTGCAGAGAAATCGCCCAGCACGGGGCTCCTCACCAACCTGAGCGAGTGGGGACACTTGAAACATACTTAATTTCCCTTAGAAATGACAATCA
>NW_011477463.1:4075-5555 GCF_000754665.1 Bison bison bison | reverse complement strand
ACCTCAGGGGCTTGGAGGGCGACTCGAGGGATTTCTGCTGCTAGGAAAACGTGGAGTGCTTTCAGATTTGGAGAAGCACAGGCTTCTCAGATCTGCCGCCAGAGACCTCATCCTCTGGTCAGAAGGGACTCTAAATGGATTTTCTCCTCTGGACAGGAGGGAGTTTCCACTCCACAACAGGTGTCTTCCCCAGCCCTGCTGCTCGGGCTCCAGATCAGAATGGTCTAGACTCGGCTCCTGGCCTGGACCACCCAGCTCGTGGGGTCACAGGCGTCCTCTGGGGGCATCACCTGGCCTCCAAGCCTTCTCTGCCGGGGGGGACAGGACGGAGCTGAGTCGGGCTGGCTGTGGTCGGCTGACTGTTGTGCAGTGGGCGAGTGGACGGTCCTCCCGAGCCCTCTCCCATATAAAATAGAGAGGCCGGAGCAGGCGCGGTCAGAGCCTGTTTCCCGCTGACGTTATGCTCTGTGGACAGGCCTGCCTCTGACACCTCTGTGTTTCCATGTGCCGAGTACGTGGGTTTGAATGTGTTTCAACGCTGCAGAGAATGTGTGATGTAAAGTGTACGACTGTGCAGGGTCGTTTGCTCCAACCCCTAACTTTCTCCTTTTACAGGGGCCTCAGGGTCCTTGTATCTGCTGGGTTCAGTCTCTATGCATTTCTTTAAATCACAGAAGCAATTTGAAAATGTCATTGGCTTGAAAGGACTTCTCTGTGGTGCTTTAGGGAAACAGAAGAGAGAGATGGAGAAGTCTTCCTTGCCCTTCTGATAAAGGTACTAATCCCAACATGGGCCCCACCCTCGTGAGCTCATCTAACCCCAGTCATCCTCTCAGATAGTGCCTCCTAACACCGCCACTCTGGGGGCTAGGACCTCAACATGTGAATTTAGGGATGAGACAAACATTCGGTCCATAAGGGTGTTGTTAACAGAAAAAGATATTCTTTTATGATGAACTGTTTCTGTACTGCTGTTATCAGCTTCCTTGTCTGGAGCAATTACAAATATTCATAAAAGTCACTTCTAGAAATGACCCTGGAAGCAGGAACAAATTCCATTCCATGAACACACACACACCCCCACACACGCACACAGCCTGCTGTGAAGTTCCAAAATGTATTACATGCAAACACGCATGTTACCATGCTTCTTCTAAGCTCACCATCACACATGACCATGCACTCCTCAGAATAAGACAGAAGAGTGGGAGACAGCGGAGATTTTCCTGCCGGAAAGTCAGTGTCAACGTCTCAGCGCTGTTTCTGCATCTCCGAGTCAGCCTCGGGACGTGTCCACACCCACCTCTCTCCTCCCTCGGACGCCACCCCTTGCTGGTCCAAACCTGAGATCACCATTTTCCCTGCAGACAGATTCTTTCCCACTGCCAAGCCTTCGTTCCCTTGGCCGATGGCCCCACCCTGCAAGGCTCCCGCGGGGCGTCCAGGGCTCCTGTTCCCCACCCACCCCCAGCACCCCACC
>NW_011477463.1:0-753 GCF_000754665.1 Bison bison bison | reverse complement strand
ACAGAACCTAGACAGCATATTAAAAAGCAGAGACATTACTTTGCCAGCAAGGGTCCATCTAGTCAAAGCTATGATTTTTCCAGTAGTCGTGTATAGATGCAAGAGTTGGACTATAAAGAAAGCTGAGTGCTGAAGAATTGATGCTTTTGAACTGTGTTGTAGGGGCAGACTCCTGAGAGTCCCTTGGACTGCAAGGGATCCAGCCAGTCAATCCTGAAGGAAATCACTCCTGAATATTCACTGGGTTAATGCTGATGTTGAAGCTCCAATACTTCGGCCACTTGGTGCAAAGAACTGACTCATGGACAAGACCCTGATGCTGGGAAAGATTGAAGGCAGGAGGAGAAGAGGATGACAGAGGGTGAGATGGTTGGATGGCATCACTGACTCAAGGGCATGAGTTTGAACAAGCTCCCGGAGTTGGTGATGGACAGGGAAGCCTGGTGTGCTGCAGTCCCTGGGCTCACAAAGAGCAACTGAACTGAACAGGTCTATTTTATATTTGGTAATGCATATGTTTCAGTGCTAGTCTCTCAAATCATGCCGCCTTCTCCTTCCCCCACTGTGTCCACAAATCTGTCCTTTACATCTGTGTCTCCTTTGCTGCCCTGCACATAGGCCCGGAGCGTTTACCCAGACAGGCAGGCAGGGACCAGCGGGCCTCCTGGTCGAACAGAAGTCCCGCCTGCCCCACACGGCTCAGGAGTGAGCAGCACCCACTTGGAGGTTCAGACACAGGCTGGGACCTCGTGG
>NW_011477462.1:9131-10369 GCF_000754665.1 Bison bison bison | reverse complement strand
GCAGTTGCACCATCTCACACCCTGTCCTCACTCACTACAGCAGAGCCAAATCCTCCACCAAACTCCTGTGGATGGTCCACATGCAGAAGTGGGGATAAAACCACAATTGAACTCCAGGGGCAAAGTGGGTAAGGAAGAGGATCAAAAACCTTTCCACCAGCTGTACAAGTTACAGATTAAGTCAGCACCATCAACTAGACAGACTGTGTCTATGGAATATGTTAAAGGACAATGAGAGTTCCCACAAGGAAAATTCTCTAGCTCTGGCAGCTGTGGAGGAAGAAGGCAAGCACATGTGGGAGGAGGGCCAGATTAGAGTCTGAACTGTCCCCTCAGCAGATCCAGAGACCAGCTCTCCCCAGCACTGAAGGGTCCCCTAGAGAAGTGGAGGTGGGCTATGGCTCATAGCGAGGGCAAGAATACTGACAGCTAAGACCCTAGGAAAGCATTTATTATTTTTTTGATTTGAATTGTCCTATTGTTGGTTCTGGCTTTCTTTTTTCTCTGTTGTGGTTGTTGTTTTTATTATTGTTACTACTATTTAGGCTTTTGGGGGATTTTTTAATAATACTTTTTATTTCTTTTATATATTTCTACTATTTTGGCTTTATGCTGTTCTGTGTCTCTTTTTTGGATTCGTTTTTGTTGTGGTGGTTTATATATATATATATATATATATAATCTTTTTATTATGTAATTCCAACTTTGCTTTCCTAATTTTATTTCTTTTATCATTTTTGTCTGTTTGTCTTATTTTATTTGCTTTATTCCTCAGTTGGCACTCTGCTTCTGTTTTACTTTCTATTTTGTATTTTACATAGTTTTGTTTTTAATTGATTTCTTTGATTTCTGTTGTTCATTAGGTTGCTCTCTTGTAATTTGTTTTCTTTGGTTTTGGTTTCTTGTGTGTATGTGTGTGTGTGTGTGTGTGTGTGTTCCTTTGTTTTTGTTTTTATTAGACTGATTTTGCTTTTACTATTAGTGTCTGCTTCATTTTTTGTTTCCTGTATTTTTGTTTTGTTTTATTCCCTTTATTGTCATAATAACAAACTTGTGGAGTCTTGGCTTCCTGACTGGAAGTCAGTCCTCAGTCTCTGTAGTGAAAGTGATGAGTTCAATAAAATGGACAACCTGGAAGAAGAAATAGAAAATGTGAACAGACCAATCACAAGCACTAGAAATGAAACTGTGATCAAAAATTTTCCGACAAATAAAAGCCCAGGGCCAGATGGCTTCAC
>NW_011477462.1:4198-6078 GCF_000754665.1 Bison bison bison | reverse complement strand
CTCAATTTTTTAAGGCAAGTTGTCCTCAATTGGTAGGATAGTTTTTAATTCCTCAAAAAAGTGGGCTGTAACCTGAATGATATTAAGGCACTGACCCACCCATCCAACTCCATTATCTTCAACTTGCTTCTTTATATCAGAGAATTCTTGAACAAAGATAGAAATCAGAAGATTCCTATGTTCAAGATTTAGACCTATTAATTTTGGGAATGTTTTTCTTTCTGTCTGGGTGCACAGTTTCATTAAGCTTATGGGAGAAGGCCAAAAAAGTTCCCATTGGGCTCTGAATATCAGCTTACAATCTGTCCAACTTCTGACCACAGAGCTACTTGGAAAAAAAAAATCCATTCAGATTTCTTGTTGGGCTTCAGTTGGTACAAACAATAAATATTCCTGGCGGAACTGAGTGACACCATGGATGAAATTGACATCCCCAAAGAACACACAAAAGATACAATCCTCCAAAGATTCAGAGCCACTCCCAAAGATAGCTGAAAGAAAGAAAGACTTAAACAAGATCCCTGAGAGCTGGAATCAGTTAGTAGAACCCTCGCTGAAAATGGAATGCAACCCAATTTTTGTATGATAACTTGTCAGTTGAATTGCCTGCATATGCAAGAACAAACGGACTTCCCTATTAGTCCAGTGGCTAAGGCTCCTTGGTCCCATTGCAGGGGGCAAATGTTCCATTCCTGGTCATGTAACTAGATTCCACATGCCACAATGAACCAACAACCTGTACACCCCCAGCAGACAGAAAGCCAAGCCAAGTTCTCAGGACACAAAATGAGACAAACAAAATAGCTATCCCTGGAAGAGAAAGGGTTGATAAGCAATGGGCACACCAAAATCAAATTCACAAGATTTTATATTTGGAAAGGAAGAAACAACAGAAAATGTTATCTTCCTTTCTTGACCAGTTACTACAGGTAGATTCAGGAGATCTGACACTGAAAAGAATTCTTACCTTTTGCTGGCTTCTGCCAGTTTTCTCAGGATCCCCTCTGCAGTCTCTCCAGAGCCAGTAGGGGTTAAAGTAGAAACTGTAGCCCTGGTGACTACCAGAATTTGACAACATTTTCCATTAATTTTAATTTTAGTTTCCCCTTGGCTGTTTAAGTGAATGAGGGGTAGCAGTTTACTGAAGAATCCCTCTGAGTTCTATATGTGAAGGGGATAAACAGGGACTAGGTATAAGTGTAAGTGTTAGTCACTCAGGCGTGCCCAACTCTTTGTGACCCTATGGACTGAAGCTCACCAGGCTCCTCTGTCCATGAGATTTTCCAGGCAATGATACTGGAGTGAGTTGCCATTTTCTTCTCCATAGGGGCTAGGTATAGGGACATTCAATTTTGTGTAGAACGATTAAAAAAAAAAATCTTTTAAGGACAACCTTTTTTTCTAGTGTCTCAGATGATTGCAAATGAGACATCAATAACTGGGCCAGTGCTTTGATGATTTGTTGCTGTTGTTTGGTCACTCAGTCACGTCAGAATCTTTGTGACCCCATGGACTGCAACGTTCCAGGATTCCCTGTCCTTCATCATCTCCTGGAGTTTGTTCAAACTCATGTCCACTGAGTCAGTGATGCCATTCAACCATCTTATTCTCTGTCTTCCCCTTCTCCTCCTGCCTTCAATCATTCTCAGCATCGGGGTCTTTTCCAATGAGTCAGTTCTTCGAATCAAGTGACCACAGTATTGGAGCTTCAGCTTCAGCATCAGTCCTTCCAATCAGTATTTAGGACTGATTTCCTTTAGGATTGACTGGTTTGATCTCCTTGCAGTCCAAGGTCAAGGGTCTTTTCCAACATCACAGTTTGAAAGCATCAATTATTTGGCACTCAGCTTTTCTTATGGTCCAACTCTCACATTTGTACA
>NW_011477462.1:0-990 GCF_000754665.1 Bison bison bison | reverse complement strand
GATTTTAGTACTGGCCATCTGGTGATATTCATGCATAGAGTCATCTCTTGTGTTGTTGGAAGAGGGAGTTTGCTATGACTAGTGAATTCTCTTGGCAAAGCTCTGTTAGCCTTTGCTCTGCTTCATTTTGTACTCCAAGGCCAAACTTGCCTGTTACTCCAGGTATCGCTTTACTTCCTACTTTTGCATTCCAGTCCCCTATGACAAAAAGGACATCTTTTTTGGTGTTTGTTCTAGAATGTCTTGTAGGTCTTCACAGAAGTATTCAACTTCAGTTTCTTTGGCATTAGTGGTTGGGGCATCGATTTTGATTATCATGATATTGAATAATGGTTTTTCATGGAAACAAACCAAAATAATTCTGTTGTTTTTGAGATTGCACCCAAGTACCACATTTCAGACTCTTTTGTTAACTATGAGGGCTACTTCATTTCTTCTAAGGGATTCTTCCCCACAGTAGTAGATGTAATGCTCATCTGTATTAAATTCACCCATTCCAGTCTGTTTTAGTTCACTAATTCCTAAAATGCCAATGTTCACTCTTGCCATCTCGTTTGACCACTTCCTTTTTACCTTGATTCATGGACCTAACATTCCAGGTTCCTATGCAAAATTGTTCTTTATAGCATCAGACATTACTTTCACCACCAGACACATCCACAGTTGAGTGGCATTTTGATTTTGGCATAGCCAGTTCGTACTTTCTTGAAGTATTTCTCCACTGATCTCCAGTAGCACATGGGGCACCTACTGATCTAGGGAGTTCATCTTTCAGTGCCATATCTTTTTGTCAATTCATACTCTAATATCTAGTCACAGAAAAAAAAATCTGGATTCTAGAAGGTGAAAGTTGATAACAAGTAACTTTAAAGGTGTTTCTTCAAACATGTTTTGATTCAGAAAATGTAGTATGGAAAAGTGTTAAGAAGATTTCATAGTTTTTTTTTTTTTTCAAGACATATTTAGTTGGTTAAATAAAATTTTTAAAAA
>NW_011477461.1:10123-10930 GCF_000754665.1 Bison bison bison | reverse complement strand
TATTTACTGTGTCTCTCACTCCAAAATGCTGTGCTCTGGCAGAGGATGCAGAGTGAGAATGCTGGAAGTTCACATAGTTGTTTTTCTCTGGTTCAACTGAGAGAAGAGGGGATGGGGCCAGGGTAAACTTTGTGTTTATTCCTGCGGACCAGCTAGCTGTGCTTTGTGCGAATTTGACAACTACAAGACCGCAGAAACCTTCCCCATGCCCTGCATCTCCTCCTCAGAATATATCAATTATACAATTTCTGAGAATGTCCGGGCTTCCTTACATAAGCTCCAGTTTCCCCCCAGGGATTATATGAGTGAGAGAGTTTTCATTCACCTTCCCTTTATTCTTACTATGAATACCCCAAGCCACACTCAGAGGTTGCATGGTCATGCCAAGACTTGGCCTAAGCCTGGATTCTCTACCATCTACAACCTTGGTGCAGTGCACTCTGACTAGGTCAGGGGAATTAGATCTCAAGAAAAGAACCCATGGAGCCAATCCTTTCCCTAGAGAAGATCCTTCTGGGACTAGAAAATGAACCAGGGACTGATGGCCTGAGCCCTCCTCTGGAAAATATTTTCACTGTCTGCCAACAGAGGGCATGGCTGAGAGGGACTATTTTCTAAGCAGGGAACTTTGCAAAACTTGACTCTCTGCCTTCCATATTTGCTGGAAGTTTAACCCCCTTCATATTCTGATGATTTAACTTCTCAGAAGGATACATGGTATATATTCGACTCATGATCTTGTGACCATAGTAACCACCATCTATCCACATTTATTTTCAACTTCTGCTCATTTCACTGTTGTCCTCA
>NW_011477461.1:5079-6553 GCF_000754665.1 Bison bison bison | reverse complement strand
TTTTCAATCCAATCCCAAAGAAAGGAAATGCCAAAGAATGTTCAAACTAACATACAATTGCACCCATTTCACATGCTAGCAAGATAATGCTCAAAATTCTTCCAGACAGACTTCAGCAGTACATGACCAAGAACTTCCACATGTATAAGCTGGGTTTTGAAGAGGCAGAGGAACCAAAGATCAAACTGTCAACATTCACTGAAAAATGAAGATAGCAAGGGGGTTCCAGAAAAAAAAAATATCTGCTTCCTCTTCATTGACTATTCTAAAGCCTTTGACTATGTTGATTACAATAAACTGTGGAAAATTCTTAGAGACCAGAGTACTGGACCACCTTCTTTGTCTCCTGAGAAACCTGTATGTGGCTCAAGAATCAACAGTTAAAACTGAAGCTAATAGATCCTTTCAAAATTTAAAACAAACACAGTATTTTCCATGACAAACTATAACAAAACTGCCTAACATACAAGAGAGAATTCTAAAAGCAGCAAGAAAAAAAAGGTTTATATATAGATAACTCTTTCAGAAAGGCTATAATCAAAGCCTACAAATAACAAATGTTGGAGAGGATATGGAGAAGAAGGGCACCCTTGTACACCATTGATGAAAATGTAAATTCTGAAGGTACTATGGAAAACAGTATAGAAAATTAAAAATAGAACCACCATGGATACATATGATCCAATAATTCCACTCCTGTTTCCTGTATCAAGTTTTCACTTTGAAAAAATGAATACACTAATTTAAAAAGATACATAAGCCCCAGTGTTCATAACAACACTCTTTAAAAGACTGGAACAACAGATTATTTGGATTAAGAAATGTGATATGTTTATATAAAATGAAATATCATTCAACTATAAAAATAGAATGAAATTCTGCCATTTGCAGCAATCTAGATGGACCTAGAGATTAGATTTACTGAAATAAGTCAGAGTAAGGCAAAACCTGTATGTATCACATATGTGGAATCTAAAAAATAATACAAGTGAATGTATATGCAAAGACAGAAACAGACTCACAGACATAGAAAACAAATTGTGGTCACCAAAGGGGTGAATGGAGGTGGGAAGGCCAAATCAGGAGTATAGGATTAGATACAGAAACCTCATGTATAAAATTGATAAGCAGAAGGATACACTGTATAGCATAAGGAGTTATAGCCATTATCTTCTAATAGCCTATAATGGAATATAGCCTTTCTGAAACATGTGATAGAGTTGTTTTGATTTGCATTCATCTAATTATTGGTGACACTGAGCATCTTTTCATGTGCCACTTAGCCATCCATATGCATTCTTTGGAAAATGTCTACTCACTTCTTCTGCTCATTGTTTAATCAGATTGGTGTTTTGTTTTGTTTTTTACATTGAGTTGTTGGAGCTGTTTGTATATTTTTATATTAACTGCTTTTTAGTCACATTATTTGCAAACATTTTCTCACAGTCAGCAGGATGTCTTTTTTTTTTTTTTG
>NW_011477461.1:0-1708 GCF_000754665.1 Bison bison bison | reverse complement strand
AAAATTAAGTCGCTTATACTACTGGTGAGTACTTCCTGGTGGGAATCAATTAACCTTCCCATACTGGTACAGGTGGTAAATACACAACAGTACCAGCTAAGACAGTGAAAGTGAAAGTCACTCAGTCATGTCCAACTCTTTGCAACCCTATGGCCTGTAGCCTACCAACCTCCTCTTTCCATGAGATTCTCTAGGCAAGAATACTGGAGTGGGTAGACTTTCCCTTCTGCAGGGGCATCTTCCTAACCCAGAGACCTAACCCAGGTCTCCCACATTGCAGGGGGATTCTTTACAAGCTGAGCCACAAAGGAAATCTAAGAATACTGGAGTGGGTAGCCTCTCTCTTCTCATCGGATATTTTTATTGGATATTATTGCTTTAATAGATACCATTAAAAACAATGCATTTCTGTTAAATCCAGAGCATCTATGGACTCTTGTATTTTGAGTTATAAACTTAGCATATGCTGTTCAGTGAAACGTGTGTAGATGACTCAACCACAGTTTGTCTTCACCTTTGAGCATCAATAATATACCTTTACCCAGTTGCTTTTTAGATACTTCAATAGCCTGCCAGTTGCACATGGGCTTTGCCAACAAAGATACCTGCCCTAAAATTTCACCAGAAACTAGACTTTGGAATTGTCATTGACCTCTTCCTCATTCGACCTGGTCAAGAATGTATCATTAGACTATCATTACTCTGTTGGAAAGCCCTGAGCTGGTATCATAAGAATATGTAGATTGTATAACGTTGCTCAAAATGTTGATGTAGGAAGATCTTGGGCTCACATCCTCCCATGGACATACCAAATCTACAGATACACAGTGAACAATTTCTTCTGATAAAATGCTGAAAATTAGCTGAGCATCTCCTTCACATCAGGAAATGAGAAAAGGGCCACACTGAGATAAATAGGACATTTTCTGAGACATTTTCTTGCCATAAACCCCATCCCCAGTATAGCAACCCCCAATTAGAAGGAAATTCACAAATCCAAACGTTCTATGGTGGATTAAGGTGTTATACCTGACATCAAACACTCCAAATGTCAAGACTTACACATGAAGGACAAGCATCCAAAATATTTGACTTTATTTTAATATAAATTTATTTATTTTAATTGGAGGCTAATTACTTTACAATATTGTATTGGTTTTGCCATACATCAACATGAATCAGCCATGGGTGTACAAGTGTTCTCCATCCTGAAAACCCCTCCCACATCCCTCCCCATTCCATCCCTCTGGGTCATCCCAGTGCACCAGCCCTGAGCACCCTGTATCATGCATCGACCCTGGACTGGCGATTCATTTCACATATTATATTACACATGTTTCAATGCCATTCTCCCAAATCATCCCACCCTCTCCCTCTCCCACAGAGTCCAAAAGACAGTTCTATACATCTGTGTCTCTTTTGCTATCTCACATACAAGGCTATCGTTACCATCTTCCTAAATTCCATATATATGCATTAGTATACTGTTCTTTCTGGCTTACTTCACTCTGTATAATAGGCTCCAGTTTCATCCACATCATTAGAACTGATTCAAATGTATTCTTTTTAACAGCTGAGTAATACTCCATTGTGAATATGCACCACAGTTTTCTTATTCATTCGTCTGCTGATGGACATCTAGGTTGCTTCCATGTCCTGGCTATTATAAACAGTGCTGTGATGAACATTGGGGTACACGTGTCTCTTT
>NW_011477460.1:9732-11026 GCF_000754665.1 Bison bison bison | reverse complement strand
CAGAAGAGAAGAGAAAGAGCAATACAAAATAGACAGAACAAATAATGAGATGGTGATTTAAGCCCAAATATACCACTCATTTATTGGTAAACATACTAAATATTCCTATCAAAAGACAAAACTTGTCAGTGGGTTTTTTTAAAAGTTATGATTTGCTGCTTAGAAGAGATTCACTTTCAGCATCAAGCCACAGAAGGCTGAAAGTGGAAAAATGGAAAAACATATACCATGCAAATATTAACAAGAGAAATCTGATGTAGCAATGGCAATATCAGATAAAGTAGATTTTAAAGCAAGGAGCGTCAGTAAAGACAAAAAGAGACATTTCATAGCTGTTAACATTTTATTTTATAAGTATATATATCCATCTAGAGTTTTCCCTGTTCATTTATATACATGTGTGTGTGTATACACATGTATTTGAACTAAAAACTCATACATATCATCCCTTTACCTATTTTTACTTAAAAAATGTATTTCCACTGGAAACTTTTGGTTCTCTTATAGTTTGTAAAGGCAACACTGTACTCTATGATATGACAGTATCATGACTTCTTTAACCTATTCCCTATTGAATATTCAAGTTGTTTAGCATTATAAATAACACTGCAATGAGCATTTTTATGAATATATGTTTGTCCATTTGTTTTATCATTTTGGCAGAATGTTGTTCCAGAAATTAAATTCTTGGATTCAAAGGTATACACATTTTAAAAACGTTCTAATATGCATTCAACAAACTTTATTAGTTTATACTCCTGACAATTATGTAAGTGCTGGCAAAGGTTAAAAAAAAAACTGAAGCAACATAAAAAGACCATGAAGAGGGAAAACTTTAAGTAAATTAGGTTAAATTTATGTAATAAGGCTGACAAAAAGATTGAGGTCTGCATATCCTGATGGAAAGATACTCAGGGAATGCCACTATTTGCTTATTTTCTGTTAAACTATCTGTTTATTTGTCACTGCGTGCAAATGCCACAAGAATACATTCTAGTACAACATTCAAACCCAGAAAAAGCATTAGTACTGCTTTAATGCCACTGTCCTCATCAAAGCACAGTTACCTCTCCAGTTTATAAACTTTTTAAAATGCTTTTCTACACATTACACATACATGTCTTATTAAAACATATAAATGAGTCTCTTCAGTAAGTGGTGCTGGAAAAACTGGACAGCTACATGTAA
The DNA here is from genome assembly GCF_000754665.1 of Bison bison bison. Classification (NCBI taxonomy): domain Eukaryota; kingdom Metazoa; phylum Chordata; class Mammalia; order Artiodactyla; family Bovidae; genus Bison; species Bison bison. The sequence continues at coordinate 9,838 of NW_011477460.1, read as the reverse complement.
AAGAATGAAATGAGAACATTCTCTAACAACATACACAAAAATAAACTCAAAATTATTTAAAGACCTAAATGTAAGACCGGATACTATAAAACTCCTAGAGGAAAGC
>NW_011477460.1:5705-6231 GCF_000754665.1 Bison bison bison | reverse complement strand
GGATAGATGCCCAGAAGTGGGATTGCAAGATCCAATGGTAGCTCTATTTTTAGTTTATAAGGAACCTCCATACTGCTCTCCATAATGGTTGTATGAATTTACTTTCCCACCAACAGTTGTGGGAGGGTTTGCTTTTCTCCACACCCTCTCCAGCATTTTATTATTTATAGATTTTTTTGATGATGGCCATTCTGATTGGTGTGAGATGATACCTCATTGTAGCTTTGATTTGCATTTCTCTTGCCAACATCTCTTGGATAATCGAAAAAACAAGAGAATTCCAGAAAAACATCTACTACTGCATTATTAACTATGCCAAAGCCTTTGACTGTGTGGATCACAATAAACTGGAAAATTCTTAAAGAGATGGGAATACCAGACCATCTAAACTGCCTCCTGAGAAATCTGTATACAGGAATCTATCTGTAAGCAACAGTTAGAACTAGACATGGAACAACAGACTGGTTCCAAATCGAGAAAGGAATACATCAAGGCTATATATTGTCACCCTGCTTATTTAAGTTAT
>NW_011477460.1:4464-5605 GCF_000754665.1 Bison bison bison | reverse complement strand
GCTTTGATCCTAGTTTCCTGACCAGGAATTGAACCCACACCATAACCAATACAATATTGTAAAGTTAAAAAATAAAATAAAATTAAAAAAAAAAAAACAGTGAATGCACAGATTTCTAAACACTGGACTGCCAAGGAATTCCCCGATTTCTTTTTTTTTCCACTTAAAATTATATCTCAGAGAGTTTATACATATAATGTACATGAACCAGTACATATAATATTGCTTTATTCTTTTTAACTGCTGCATACTTTTCCACAGCTTGTTTACATTGTTGCTTATTTACTTCCACCTTCATCCCCCCATTAATGTACATGAAATTGTTCTGAGTCTGGAGCTAATAAAAATAAGGTAACAATGAACAACCTGGTATGTACAGCTTTGCCCACAGGTGGTCTTGCTTTAGGACATTCTACTACAAAAAAAAATTATTCAACTAAGGGTAAGAGATTTTAATACATCTGACACTGGCAAAAGAAAGATGTGAGATTTTATATATTTAGTGAATATACCACCAAAGTGCCCTCCAGAAAGACTAGGCAGTTTACACTCCCCTCAAGCACATGACAGAACCACTTTCTCCATGTTCTCGTGCACACTGTAAATTAGTAATTAGTGGCAATATAAGATGTTTAAAAAAGTAAGAGATTATTCTTTTAACTCACATTTTATATGTAGTAGTATGCATGTCTTAATCCCAAACTCCTAATTTCTCCCGCTACACCCCTTTGATAACCATGTTTGTTTTCTATATCTGAGTCTATTTTGTAAATGAGTTCATTTGTACCATTTTTTTTGTTCCACACATAAGCAATATCATAGATTGTTTTTCTCTGTGTTACTTACTTCACCCAGTATGATAATCTCTAGGTCCATCCATGTTATTGCAAATGACATTATTTTATCCTATTATGTGGCTGAGTAATATTCCATTGTAGATATGTACCACATCTTCTTTGTCTATTCATTTGCCTATGGACATTTAGGATGCTTTCATCCTAAATGAATAGTCCTGGCTATTGTAAACAGCACTGCAATGAACATTGGGGTGCATTTTTCCTTTCAGTACATGCTTGGGACTGGAATTTCTGGGTCATATTTAGAATCCCCATGGACAGAGGAGCCTGGAGGGCTTAGTCCA
>NW_011477460.1:0-545 GCF_000754665.1 Bison bison bison | reverse complement strand
TATCACCAAAATCATACTGATTTTGATGATAACACCAAAATCAGACTGATTACATTCTTTGCAGCCAATGATGGAGAAACTCTATACAATCAGCAAAAACAAGACCAGGAGCTGACTGTGTCTCAGATCAACTCCTTATTGCCAAATTCAGACTTAAATTGAAGAAAGTAGGGAAAACCACTACACCATTCAGGTATGACCTAAATCAAATCCCTTATGATTATACAGTGAAAGTGAGAAATAGATTTAAGGGACTAGATCTGATAGACAGAGTGCCTGATGAACTATGGACAGAGGTTGGTGACATTGTACAGGAGACAGGGATCAAGACCATCCCCAAGAAAAAGAAATGCAAAAAAGCAAAATGGCTGTCTGAAGGAGGCCTTACAAATAGCTGTGAAAAGAGAACCAAAAACCAGAGGAGAAAAGGAAAGATACACCCATTTGAATGCAGAGTTCCAAAGAATAGCAAGGAGAGATAAGAAATCCTTCCTCAGTGATCAGTGCAAAGAATTAGAGGAAAACAATAGAATGGGAAAGATTAG
>NW_011477459.1:26553-27020 GCF_000754665.1 Bison bison bison | reverse complement strand
TGGGAGGGGAATCTGGGGGAGAATGGATATATGTGTATGGACGGCTGAGTCGCTCTGCTGCCCACCTGAAACTATCACAACATTGTTGATCAGCTATACTCCAATACAAAAGAAAAGAACAGTAAAAAAAAAAATTTTCTGTGAGTCAATATATGTATTAAATGGTTTTAACATTGATGAGTTGGGTAAATGCACTTAAAATGTCTAAAATTTGTTCATAGAAGAAAAAATTGGGCGGTAGAAATTGGGGATTACATTTTATGATTTCAGGGACTGAATCTGAACTTCAGAGAGCCATGTTTGAAGTTTCCATTGGAAATTAGAAAGCAGGAAGCATATATCTGTTCTCAGTATTTCTGGAATTTTGTCAAGTAATCCCAGGATCTCCACAACTCTCCTCACACTTTTCTGACTTGAGGCAGAGACGGAAATTTGGAAAGGCTTTAAGGCAGAATTTGTCAGAACTG
>NW_011477459.1:11835-22869 GCF_000754665.1 Bison bison bison | reverse complement strand
AGGATAAACCCAAAGAACTCTATCATAACCCAAGACAAATCATAGTCAGACTTCTAAAACCAAAATAAAGTATCTTCAAAGCAGCAAAGTGGAAATAACACCTTTTCTACAGAGGAATAGCAGTTCAAGTAACACTAGATTCCTCTTCAGAACCATGACAAAAGTATTATCAGACATGGAGAAATAAGTGGCAAACATCCCTCATATGCTAAAAGAGAGGAAAAAAATCAATAGATGTTTCAGAAAGAGAGAACAGGGAAAAGGAAGAAGGCAGTTATTTAAATATATGATCAAGATAAGATTACAGTGTGAAAGAAAATATAGGAAATTTTAAAGTTCTGAGTGCATTGGGACAGTGAATGAAGAAATATCAACATTAATCATAGCAAAAGAGAAATGGAGAAAAAAAAAAAAAAATGCATTCTTCCAAAAGAATAAATGTCATATGTCAATGATCAGATTTCAGTAGGACATAAAATTTTTAATATATATTTCATAAATTTGTAACACTTGCTTAAGAATCTTTAACAAACAAGTACTTGTATTTTATTAAATATTTCTAAAATAAACTAAGGGAAAAAAATTCAAAAAAAAAAAAAAAAAAAGATTGTTTCTGGACCATTTCAGTATATACAATCCCATGAGGTCAGAGCCCCACTTGAAGAGGTTATGAATCTGCAGGTCTGAGGTGGAGCCATGAAACGAGTCTTCAACAAGCTCCCTGTTTGTTCTGATGCCTCTTCCCCAAGACCCACACTCAGGAGCCCTGAGCTTCAGCTGTCACACTCAGCACAGCTGAGACCTCTCAGGAGGGGAGGGTTTAGGGCAGGAATTTCCCTGGAACAAGTTATCAGCTCACACCCCTCAGAATGGCCATCTTTGAAAAGATCTACAAAGATTAAGTGCTGTCGAGGGTGAGGGAAACAGGGAATGCCCCTACACTGTGGGCAGAGCTGTAAATAGGGGGGTGTAGCCACAAAGGAAAACAGTATAGACATTCCTTAAAACACTAAATATAGAGTTACCACCTGTACCAGCAAGCTTGGTACCTCTTGCCTTAGATCTGGAGAAAATCGTAATTTAAAATAATACTTACTTCCTTATTTTCAGGGCAGCACTATTAACAATATTTAAGACAGAGCATCAACTAAAATGTCCTTCAATAGAGAAATGAAGAGTCACTGGTCCACCTACACATTGGAATACACTCAGGCATCAAAAAGAGAGAAAAAGTATCATTATTAACACCATGGAGGGACCAAGATTTATCATACTAAGTCAGTCAGAAAGGGGAACAAATATCATATTCCTTACAGGTGGAATCTATAAATTTATAGAAATGAATGAATTTATAAATAGACTCACAGATTTAGAAAACCAAGTTGTGATTATTTAAAAGAAGGTAGGGGGAGGGAGACATTAAGAGGTTGAGATTAGCACATACTTATGACTTATTATCAGATAGATAATCCAAAAGGACCTACTAAAAAGCACAGGGAAGTCTACTGAACAACATGAAAGATCTTACATGGGACAAACCCTGAAAAGGAAAAGATATAGGTCTATGTATAACTGAATCAAGTTCCTGTGAACCTAAAACAAACACAACAATGGAAATCAACCCTACTTCAATAGAAAATAAAAATTAAATTAGCCAAAACAAACAGACAAAACGGCAAAGCGTGAAAAAATGCTGCTAACTTGTGGCCACTTTTGGTTACTGAAAAACACCTGTTTCTGGGCAGTCAATACTCACCAGGCTAGGGTTAAAGAAGGACAAAAATCTGTCCTCAACAAATATCCTCAGGTAGGCCCTGGAAAAAGAATCAAAACAGGGAAGAACACCAAGAGGCTACTCTTGAGAGGTCAGTTTTACATTTCTTAAATAAATAATAGTGAAAAAGTTTCAACCTCCTGAAATCTTAGAAAAATGCACATCAAGATTACAAGGAGGTATCACTTCTCACTGATCAGAATGGCCTTTGTTAAAAAGTCTACAAACAGAAAAGTTTGGAGAGGCTGTGGAGAAAAGAGAACCCTCCTGCACTGATGCTGGCAATGTAAATTAGGAACAGCCACCATGGAGTATGAGGTGGATGTTCCTTAAACAAAGGAAAAGAGAATAAAATTATGACAACTCCCTGCTGCTGCTGCTGCTAAGTCGCTTCAGTCGTGTCCGACTGTGCGACCCCAGAGACAGCAGCCTACCAGGCTCCCCCATCCCTGGGATTCTCCAGGCAAGAACACTGGAGTGGGTTGCCATTTCCTTCTCCAGTGCATGAAAGTGAAAAGTGAAAGTGAAGTCGCTCAGTCATGTCTGACTCTTAGCGACCGCATGGACTGTAGCCCACCAGGCTCCTCCCTCCATGGGATTTTCTAGGCAAGAGAACTGGAGTGGGGTGCCATTGCCTTCTCCAACCATAAACTAATTCAAATGAATTAATTTATAAACAGACTCACAGATTAGAAAACCAATTAATGATTGTTAAAAAAAAAAAAGGGTAGGGGAAGGGAGACATTAAGAGTTTGGGATTAACATATACACACTACTTATTATCAGCTAGATAATCCAAAAGGACCGACTGAATAGCACAGGGAAGTCTACTGAACACTCTGAAGAACCTATACGGAAAAGACCTCAAGAAGTATATACGTCTATGTCCAACTGAATCAAGTTCCTGTAAACCTAAAACAAGCACAACAACGGAAATCAACTCTACCCCAATAGAAAATAAAAACGAAATAACGAAGGAAAAAAAAAAAAAAAGTGGAGCATGAAGAAATGCTGCCTCTTTGTGGCAGCTATTGGTAACTACAGCTGAAAACCGGTGCTTATAGATTGACCAGGCCAGGAGGATGTAAGGAAAAAACCCCTGTCCTCAACAGATGTCTTCGGGCAGGTCCTGGAAAAAGAATTCAAAATAGGACAGAGGGTCAAGAGGCCAATCCCCAGAGGTCAGTTTTACTCACACTGGTTTTTCTTTTCTTTTTTTAAAAATCACATGGAAATGTTTCAACATCATGAAATCTTAAATCCAAGTCAAAATTACAATGAGGTACCAATCTCACCCCATTCAGAATGGCCTTTGTGTAAAAGTCTACAAACAATAAGTGCTGGAGAGGTTGTGGAGAAACGGAAACCCTCCTACCCTGGTGCTGGCCAGGTAGATTGTTAACAGCCAGGCTGGAGGACGGGGTGGCAGTTCCTTAAACAGTGAAAAGAGAATAAAATTACGTCACTCCCTCACCTCTTCTCACTTTCTTCTCTGCAATCACTCTGTGCTTTTTCAGTGTTTTAAATTATTGAGACTTTCAATGGCTAAGTCAAAGATCTGTCTTGGTAAATGTTTCATTGCACTTGAAAATATGTGGGCTATTTTCAAGTATCTGTTGATATTGATTGCTAAGATAATTCCACAGTAATAAGAGAACAGCTTCTGTATGATTTCAATCCCTTTAAACCGTGAAATTTTTGCACCTTGTTTCATGTCCCTTGGTATATTCCAGTGGCTCCTAGTTTATCGTCTATGGGAACTTTAATAGAATTTGTATACTGCTGCTGTGTGAAAATTGTGTAATAAAAAAAAAATCTTAATTATGTTGAATTGGTTCACAGCACTTGTCAGGTCATCACTGACTCAATGGACACGAGTTTGAGGAGACTTCAGGACATAGTGAAGGACAGGAAAGCCCGGAGTGCTGCAGTTCATGGAGTTGCAGAGTTGGACACAATTTAGTGGCTGAACAACAACAAACACCCTTCTACTTCTGTCTGCTCATTCTATTAATTTTTGAAAGTTTGATAGTGAAACTCCAACTAAAAATCTTAATTTATCTATGTAGAAAAATAATTGTAATATATAGTGGACCTGTATGTAACTTTGTTCTGTATTTTCCAAGTCTTCTGTAAATGTGTTATCATACTTTAATAATTGAAAAAATATAAAGAGAAAATAAATTTTAAAAGATGCAGGGAAAAAACTGTAAATTTAAAAGTATTTCTGTAACTCCTCACCAAGGCATAACAAATCATAAAATGATCAAGAAGGAAAATAAGTTTATAAGTTACACATAGATTATGGGTAATAATTAAACATATCATTTTATTAGCAATAGATATATGGGAGATTCATATTTGAATTCAATGCCATATTAATTGTACTTAGTCACAATTGTCATTTACATTCATGAAATATAGGTCAGGTAAAAACAAAATTAGAAGTAACAAATTTGGGGGAACTTATCATCAAAAAGCAATCAAACTCATATGGAACAGCTAAATAAGAGAAATTTTTTTGCCCAGAAGTCTGAATACAACTTATATGTTCTATTAAAAAAGAATCCTTCTAAGTTATATTTTTTGCTTGTGACTGTGCACATGTAGAAAGCAACCATTTTCTCCTGGGTTGCAAGCCAGGAGATAATCACAGAAAATGGAAAAAATCATTCCTAAAAAACTCTAATGAAAAATTAAAATGAATAAGCATTTTTATCCCAGTTTAGAAATTTAGCATGTTATTAACAAATTGCTGATATATATAGACAAGATATCAAGGCTGTAACCCTTTCTTTAGAACAAAAGCAATCTTACTTTATAAGTAAAGAAAAAAAATTAAAAGTTGTAAAATATGCAAAGAATCACCAACATATCAACTAAACCTTTGTGATTAAATTATACCATGGTTCAAACACCCCTTGAAGGAAGTAGACAAAAAAACCTAACGATTACTTTTTGCTAGAAGTAATCTGAAATATATGAACAAAGCATTTTCATAGATCTGGGATACCTGCTAATTATCTCCTTCTTACCAAACATATGTTCATTCAAGCATGTTATATTAGATCTTTTAGATAAAGTCATGTATGGATATGAGAGTTGGACTGTGAAGAAAGCTGAGTGCTGAAGAATTGATGCTTTTGAACTGTGGTGTTGAAGACTCTTGAGAGTCCCTTGGACTGCAAGGAGATCCAACCAGTCCATTCTAAAGGAGATCAGCCCTGGGTGTTCTTTGGAAGGAATGATGCTAAAGCTGAAACTCCAGTACTTTGGCCATCTCATGCAAAAAGTTGACTCATTGGAAAAGACTCTGATGCTGGGAGGGATTGGGGGCAGGAGGAAAAGGGGACAACAGAGGAGGAGATGGATGGCATCACTGACTTGATGGAAGTGAGTCTGAGTGAACTCCGGGAGTTTGTGATGGACAGGGAGGCCTGGCATGCTGCGATTCATGGGGTCCCAGAGTCGGACACGACTGAGCTACTGAACTGAACTGAACTGAACTGAATAGATGATTTTGATATAAAACTGATCAGAATGTAAAAATATAGGAGACCAAGGATTTTGGCTCCTATGGAGCTGAAGGAGCCAAAACAAGCTGAATTTTAACTACATATCTGGTTCATAAGTGGCCATTGTGAATGGCACAGAAATGAAATAGCCATGTAAGAAATCATAGTTAAGATTGAACTTAAAGCATTATACAGATTTTACAGGTTTAATAGATCAGCAAACCTAGAAAACAACAATCCTTTAGATTATTTATATACTATATATCTAACACTTTTTTACTTTTCAATCTTGAATGAGCCACATAAATAATTTTATATCAATAATAATGCTATCCAAAATTGTTTTGAATATTTGGTCAAATATTCAGGAAATGGTAGAGCTTGGGAGATTTACTTCAGTGGATCTGAGCTTGATTTTCTCTAAAAAGAAAAAAGGCAGCATACAGACAATTCTAATGGATGGTTTACCCAATTGAGGTAACTGGCAAAAATATCAGAAACAGAAAAAATCAATCATATAATGTTAACATTTTCATGCACACATACATACACTACTTAGGAACTATATACATATTAAAAGTAATAGAGAAAAATTATTCATGTCAATAAAATCAAGAATAGATTTCCCTGTGTAAATCTTATAATTTATTTCTGGTTGATTCTCTGTATTTTTTAAACATGCTAGGGTAAAAACACATGACGATATGATATAAATTAGAGCTTTTGCTTCTGAATCTTTTATTCTTTTGAAAATCTCTATCACTAGTGTTGAGCGATATTTTAGATTTAACAGGGTTGAACATGTATTAGTAATAAGATTCCTGTAAATATTATAGAAAATACAAAAATGTGATAAGAATTCTATTTTTGGAATATGTTGTTGTTCAATTGCTCAGTCTGGTCCGACTCTTGGTGACTCCATGGACTGCAGCACACCAGGATTCCCTGTATTTCATCATCTCCCGGATTTTGCTCAAACTCATTTTGATCGAGATGGTGATGCCATCCAGCCAGCTCATCCTCTATTGTTCCCTTCTCTTCCTGCCTTCAATCTTTCCCAGCATCAGGGTCTTTTCCAATGAGTCGGCTTTTCGCAAAAGGTGGCCAAAGTATTGGAGCTTCAGCTTCAGCATCAATACTCAATATTCAACATTCAATATTCAGGGTTGATTTCCTTTAGGATTGACTGGTTTGATCTCCTTGCAGTCCAAGGGACTCTCAAGAGTTTTCTCGAACACCACAGTTCAAAAGCATCAGTTCTTTGGGGCTCAGACTTTTTTATTGTTCAGCTCGCACATCCATACATGACTAATGGAAAAACCATAGCTTTGAGTATACGGACCTTTGTGGGCAAAGTAATGTCTCTGCTTTTTAATATGTTGTCTAGGTTTGTCATTGCTTTTCTTCCAAGAAGCAAGTGAGTTTCAATTTTATGGCTGCTGTCACCGTCCACAGTGTTAAATAAATAAAGTCTGTCATTGTTTCCATTGTTTCCCCATCTATTTACCATGAAGTGATGGAACTGGATGCCATGATCTTCGTTTTTTGAATGTTGAGTTTTAAATTAGCTTTTTCACTCTCTTTCACCTTCATCAAGAGTCTCTTTAATTCCTCTTTGCTTTCTGCCATAAGAATGGTGATATCTGCATATCTGAGTTTACTGATATTTCTCCCTGCAATTGTGATTCCAGCTTGTACTTCATCCAGCCCGGCATTTTGCATGATATACTCTGCATATAAGTTAAATAAACAAGGTGACAATATACAGCCTTGACATACTCCTTTCCCAATTTTGAACCAGTCTGTTGTTCCATGTTGAGTTCTAATTGTTGCTTCTTGACCTCCATACAGGTTTAGAAGGGGGCAGGTAAGGTGATCTGATACTCCCATCTCTTTAAGAATATTCCACAGTTTGTTGTTATCTACACAGTCAAAGGCTTCAGCGTAGTCAGTGAAGAAGCAGATGTTGTTCTGAAATTCTCTAGCTTTTTCTATGATCCAGTTGGTGTTGGCAATTTGATCTGTGATTCCGCTGCCTTTTCTAAACCCAGGTTGTGCATCTGGAAGTTCACATACTGTTGAAGCCTAACTTGAAGGATTTTGAGCATTACTTTGCTAGCTTGTGAAATGAGTGCAATTGTGCAGTAGTTTGAATATGAATGCTGAGTATATTAAAAATGGAAACAATCAGACCTGAGCTTAAGTAATGAAAACTCAAAAAACTCAAGAACCCTACTAAACACAGGTGAGTGTTCATTTTTCCAAAGCAAACAGAACTAAGAAGACACGGATTTCTCATTAACTGTGGCAGCTTATTCACACTCCTCACTAAATCTTTCAAAGATTTTTATTAAAGATAAACAGAAAAAGTATGAACATCTTAGTGCTGGAATCTGAGAACCACCTGAACCAACGGAACATGAGGTGTAATGGGATAAATGTTAGCAGTGATCTGAATCTCTCCTGAAAAAATATCAGTTGTATGCTAATTTCACTTCACATATAACTTCCAATGTTCTGTATATTAAAAGTACAGTTAAGCATGAGTCCTTCCTGCCAATATAGAGAAGCTGCTGCTACTGCTGCTAAGTCACTTCAGTCGTGTGCGTCTCTGTGGGACCCCATAGACGGCAGCCCACCAGGCTTCCCAGTCCCTGGGATTCTCCAGGCAAGAACACTGGAGTGGGTTGCCATTTCCTTCTCCAATGCATGAAAGTGAAAAGTGAAAGTGAAGTCGCTCAGTCATGTCCGACTCTTAGCGACTCCATGGGCCGCAGCCTGCCAGACTCCTCCATCCATGGGATTTTTCAGGCAAGTGTACTGGAGTCGGTTGCCATTGCCTTCTCCGATATAGAGAAGGGTGTCTCACATTTTTCTTCTCCATCTTTTCCACAAACTTTCTGTGGAATTCTGGACTGCTGAGGTAATTCTATTTATAAGGACATTTTCTTAATCCTTTTCTAAATGTCTGAAGTTGCATCTACATGTAAATTCATCACTACTTCTCTAAGATCCCAAGACTGAAGCACATCCCAATAGGATCCTCAGAAGCTATGCCTCCCTGGGTTGATCTCACACAAAGGGAATGTTTTCACCCGTTAAGAGTCATTATTCATGTTGAGAATTCATCATACTCCATAGAAATCTGGGATACAGACAATGCAGAAAAGACTCTAGGACTAAGGGAGATATAGTCTAAAGAGCTGGTCTTCACTATTGTAAGAAAAAAAAAAAAGGAAAAAATAAGTTGATAACAAATGCCCTGGGCAAAAATATTAGAAGGAGAGAAGTAAAGGCTTGCAGATTCTCAGTCCAGGCATTTCAGGAGGAAAAGCAGACACAGCCCCAGACCCAGGACAGGATATTTACCTGAGAAGCTGCCATTTCCTCTTTTCCTCCTTCTCTGTCTTCTCTGGGAATGTTATGTTGCAAATTCACACCTGTGTCTTGAGAAAATACCTCCAAAGGCATCCGCACAGCTCTTTAACCTGCAACCACTTCACCTACAGACAGAAGGACCTTGAAAAGCTGAAAAAACCCACCTCTCCTGTCCTTTGTCTCAGGAGAGATTCGGGAACAGTCACTTCCTACCTGGAGACCAGCCTGTGGGCTTATTTCTTGATTGTTTTCTCCCCATTAGAGAGCTCCTAACACTCTGCTCACAGACGATGTGAGCTGACTGACTTTCCGGTCCAAATCCAGCTAGACCAACCCTGCTGCCTCTGCTTGGACTGAAGCTGGGCCTCAGCTCTCACAAACGGACCAGAGGCCTCGTCCTTAACCTGGGCATCCCCTTAGGATCCTCTGAAGCACTTCCTACAAACCACACTGATGCTCCCACAGGACCAACACAGAACTCTGTTGGGAGGGCATCAGTGAGGTCATTTCCTGACACTGGTCACGTGATCCTGATGGGGAACAGATGGAAACCACTTGGCTAAGGATTCTTTCTGAATCATTTCAGTGAATACAAATCTCTGACGGTCAGGTCCCCACTCCGAGAAGTTATAAATCTGCAGGCCTGAGGTGCAGAAATGAGTCTTTACCCAGTTTCCCATATGTTCTGATGTTTCTTCCCCAAAACACACATTCAGACACCCAGAGCTCAAGCCCTCACACTCAGTACAGCTGAGACCTCTCAGGAGGGGAGGATTTAGGGTGGGAACTTCTGAGGGAGGTCAAGGCTAGTATTAGGCAGAGAAAGTTCCAGTATTTGGGGTTCAGGCCTAAGTGACCCTGGGTGAAGTGCTGTGGGCTCCCCAGGCTGAGTGTGGATGGGTCCATTCAAACCAAGAGGAGCAGGAATCTGGTGAGCTCTGAGGGTGTCATTGAAGGGGGGCCTGTGAAGTAGACCTGGGGTTCAGCCAGACTGCTGATCTCAAGGAAGGGGGTCATCTAGTGGAGGTGCTCACAGGACTGGCTGGTGTGAGTTCAAGGAACTGCAGGCTGCCTGCTCCCCAGACAGACGCTGAGGCAGCAACAGCACGGTGCAGTCAGGGAAGCTCTCAACAGTACTCTGTATGATCCTTCTTATTAGAACCGTCACAATGTCCCCGTAGTTACAGAGTGAGCGAAAAGTACAATGGAGAAATGATGGGAAATACATGATCAAATGATTTGAGGCTTAAGGGTAGTAAGGAAACTAACTGTTACAGATGCCATCCCACTGTGCTACCAAAGAGTTTATTGTTAGGTGCTCTTCCCTGCAACCTTAAATAAGATGGGAGAGGTTAATGGTGGTGGTAGGTTAACACTTCATTCATTCACACCAATTTTACCGCAAGAAGCCATTCAGTTTTATTGATTAACATGTATGAATATCACACACAGTCAGAATAAAACATTTTACACTCCCCTGTGTAACTTTGATTAAAAGACAGATTACAAGCATAAACAATGATATTCATTCCTCTGATATAATGATCTGAGAGTTGTGATTTCTATGATTACAAAATGGAGGCTAATCATTTAAGAAAGAAGGCTTACAGTAATTACAGGAATTTTCTGGGAAGCGTTTCCCATACATTTTAGGGTATCAGAGGTTATTTGAAATATGTCAGATATTCATAATTTCTGTTGATATTATAAAACACATCAAGATTTCAGTGAACTGTCATTATATTAACCTTTAAAAGCATAACTTGATAATTACATCTTTAGTATGTGGAATTATTCCTTGAACACTTACATCATGGTGACCTACAGGGATGTTTGACATGAATGACAAACACCTCCATTTAGATGTTTACTGTACATGTTACATTACTGTGCCCTTAATCTTCTAATGGAGAATACATATAAATGATTTCTCCTTAGATAGAAGGGCTTCTCTCATCTTTGAGGTACCAACCATCAAAAACATAAGTTTACATACACACTAGAAATGAAGCATATCATGGAGTAATTAGAGAGTTGAATTACATTCATTTTCAAATAATCACAAATCATGTCAATATAAACAAGGATACATTGCTAATAATTGTACCTTTCTAAACAGAGTACATCATGAGAAACGCTGGACTGGAAGAAACACAAATTGGAATCAAGATTGCCGGGAGAAATATCAATAACTTCAGATATGCAGATGACACCACCCTTATGGCAGAAAGTGAAGAGGAACTCAAAAGCCTCTTGATGAAAGTGAAAGTGGAGAGTGAAAAAGTTGGCTTAAAGCTCAACATTCAGAAAACAAAGATCATGGCATCCGGTCCCATCACTTCATGGCAAATAGATGGGGAAACAGTG
>NW_011477459.1:7508-11735 GCF_000754665.1 Bison bison bison | reverse complement strand
GAAACAGTGGAAACAGTGTCAGACTTTATTTTTCTGGGCTCCAAAATCACTACAGATGGTGACTGCAGCCATGAATTAAAAGACGCTTACTCCTTGGAAGGAAAGTTATGACCAAGCTAGATAGCATATGGAAAAGCAGAGACATTACTTTGCCAACAAAGGTCCGTCTAGTCAAGGCTATGGTTTTTCCTGTGGTCATGTATGCATGTGAGAGTTGGACTGTGAAGAAGGCTGAGCGCCGAAGAATTGATGCTTTTGAACTGTGGTGTTGGAGAAGATTCTTGACAGTCCCTTGGACTGCAAGGAGATCCAACCAGTCCATTCTAAAGGAGATCAGCCCTGGGATTTCTTTGGAAGGAATGATGCTAAAGCTGAAACTCCAGTACTTTGGCCACCTCATGTGAAGAGTTGACTCACTGGAAAAGACTCTGATGCTGGGAGGGATTGGGGGCAGGAGGAGAAGGGGACGACAGAGGATGAGATGGCTGGATGGCATCACTGACTTGATGGACTTAAGTCTGAGTGAACTCTGGGAGTTGGTGATGGACAGGGGGGCCTGGCGTGCTGCGATTCATAGGGTCGCAAAGAGTCGGACACGACTGAGCGACTGATCTGATCTGAAACATCAAACTTTCACTTGTGATCCACACTAACATCAATTTTCTATCTGTTTTAACTGTGGATTACTATCTATAGTACTTCTCTTTAAGAGGAACTTTGGAAAACAGGATTGATGTAAAGCTTTCTAGTATGGATTTTCTGGAATTTATTTAGATTTCATTTTTCATTAAACCATTTTCTACATTTTTTTTCTTTTACATTTCTCCATCATTCCATATCTTTCTTATATAAATGGTCTCGTGTTTTCTAACATGCATGTTTAGGACAAACTTCTTCCATCACTTATTTCATTACTAGAGTTTCTCTTCAGTATGTACACTGAGATGCCTAGTGAGATGACTGCGGTGCCTAAAGGCTTTGCCACAATCTTTACATTTATAAGGTTTCTCTCCTGTATGAATTCGCCGGTGTTTAGTAAGAGTTGAGGATTGACTAAAGGCTTTTCCACATTCTTTACATTTATAAAGTTTCTCTCCAGTATGAATTAACTGATGTTGAGTAAAACCATAGTGCTGGCTAAAGGCTTTGCCACAATCTTTACATTTATAAGGTTTCTCTCCAGTATGAATTATCTGATGTTTAGTAAAATTTGAATTTCGATTAAAGGTTTTTCCACATTCTTTACATTTATAAGGTTTCTCTCCTGTATGAATTCGCCGGTGTTTAGTAAGAGTTGAGGATTGACTAAAGGCTTTTCCACATTCTGTACATTTATAAGCTTTCTCTCCAGTATGAATTAACTGATGTTGAGTAAAGCCATAGCGCTGGCTAAAGGCTTTGCCACAATCCTTACATTTATAAGGTTTCACTCCAGTATGAATTCGCTTGTGTTGAGTAAGATTTGAGTTTTTATTGAAGGCTTTCCCACATTCTTTACATTTATAAGGTCGCTCTCCAGTATGAATTCGCTGGTGTTGAGTAAGACCATAGCGCCGGCTAAAGGCTTTGCCACAATCCTTACATTTATAAGGTTTCTCTCCAGTATGAGTTCGCTGGTGTCGAGTAAGGTTTGAGTTCTGATTAAAGGCTTTGCCACACTTTGCACATTTATAAGGTTTTTCCCCAATGTGAATTCGCTGATGTTGAGTAAAGCCATAGCGCTGGCTAAAGGCTTTGCCACAATCCTTACATTTATAAGGTTTCACTCCAGTATGAATTCGCTTGTGTTGAGTAAGATTTGAGTTTTTATTGAAGGCTTTCCCACATTCTTTACATTTATAAGGTCGCTCTCCAGTATGAATTCGCTGGTGTTGAGTAAGACCATAGCGCCGGCTAAAGGCTTTGCCACAATCCTTACATTTATAAGGTTTCTCTCCAGTATGAGTTCGCTGGTGTCGAGTAAGGTTTGAGTTCTGATTAAAGGCTTTGCCACACTTTGCACATTTATAAGGTTTTTCCCCAATGTGAATTCGCTGATGTTGACTAAGATTTGAGAAATAGATAAACACTTTGCCACATTCCTTACATTTATAAGGTTTCCTGCCAGTATGGATTTGTCGATGTTGACTAAGATTTGAACTCTGATTAAAGGCTTTGGCACATTCTGTACACTTGAAAGGTTTCCTTCCTGAATGTATTTTCCTATGTTTACTTATATTAGATGAGTTACTAAAGACTTTCCCACATTTATTACACTTGTACTGTTTCTGTGAATTCTGAATCCTCTGCTGTTGAATGAGATTTGAAGACTCATTAGAAACTTTACCATATTCACCACAATTGTAAGTTTTCTCTCCACTATGAATACTCTTATTTAGAGGAAGACCTGATGCTTGATAAAAGATATTCCTGCATTTATTACTTTTAGAATCCTTGTGTGAAGATTGAGCTCCCTGATGTTCCATAAAGTTTGAGTCTTGTTCAAAGTTATGCCCAGTTTCATTGCATGAATAGACCTTCACTCCATCATAAATAATTGTGTAATTACTGGCGCTTGAGCTCTTACTTAAGGTCTGATTCATTTTATTACACACAGAAAGTTCTTCCGTATTAACCATATCATGGGATGTATTGAACAATGATGGTTGGATTACATCTCTTCCATTATCATCAACATTACACACCTTGGAATGGAGAGAAAATATCTGTTGGTGGAAGAATAATGACTTTCTGCTAACAGATCCCTCAAATTGATTACATTGTGAGTTTTTCCCATCATTTTTAAATTTCTGGTTTTCAGACATGTTTAAATATATGTTTAATCGAAGCCTATGCTCAGAGTGGCTTGAATGAGTATTCACAGTAGAGACTGGAGGACCTCCCAGATTTTCCACATTTCCTTTCAGAGAACAAGTATGTTTCACAAAACAATGTAAATTTTTTCTGAAAAACTTACACTTTTCAGCAGATGTTGAAGACTGAAATGGGTGTTTCCCCCAATTTGATTCATGTAGCTCATTTCTTTCTGCAGTAATGTCTGTATCATCTGTAACTGTCTCAATTTCTTTATGTCCATATAAACATCCTCTCTGTCTTTCACATGCCTTTATATGTTCTGAGTCTTTCGTTAATTCCAAGTTTCTGAGGTGAAATCCTTCATATTTTCCTAGGTTTGCTTTTGGGAACAAATCTTCTACCCTTGGTTTCTTTGGCATCAAATCCTGGGTGTCTTGAGGAGATATAGCTGAAAGACACCAAAGAATAAGTTTTATTATCTACTATTCTCAGTGATGCTTTCTAAGGCCCACTTGACTTCACATTCCAGGATGTCTGGCTCTAGGTCAGTGATCACATCATCATGATTATCTGGGTCGTGAACAAAGCTAGTGGAGGTGATGGAATTCCAGTTGAGCTATTCCAAATCCTGAAAGATGATGCTGTGAAAGTGCTGCACTCAATATGCCAGCACATTTGGAAAACTCAGCAGTGGCCACAGAACAGGAAAAGGTCAGTTTTCATTCCAATCCCAAAGAAAGCCAATGCCAAAGAATGCTCAAACTACCGCACAATTGCACTCATCTCACACGCTAGTAAAGTAATGCTCAAAATTCTCCAAGCCAGGCTTCAGCAATATGTGAACTGTGAACTTCCTGATGTTCAAGCTGGTTTTAGAAAAGGCAGAGGAACCAGAGATCAAATTGTCAACATCCGCTGGATCATGGAAAAAGCAAGAGAGTTCCAGAAAAACATCTACTTCTGCTTTATTGACTATGCCAAAGCCTTTGACTGTGTGGATCACAATAAACTGTGGAAAATTCTGAAAGAGATGGGAATGCCAGACCACCTGACCTGCCTTTTGAGAAATTTGTATGCAGGTCAGGAAGCAACAGTTAGAACTGGACATGGAACAACAGACTGGTTCCAAATAGGAAAAGGAGTTCCTCAAGGCTGTATATTGTCACCCTGCTTATTTAACTTATATGCAGAGTTATATATCATGAGAAATGCTGGGCTGGAAGAACCACAAGCTGGAATCAAGATTGCCGGGAGAAATATCAATAACCTCAGATATGCAGATGACACCACCCTTATGGCAGAAAGTGAAGAGGAACTCAAAAGCCTCTTGATGAAAGTGAAAGTGGAGAGTGAAAAAGTTGGCTTAAAGCTCAACATTCAGAAAACAAAGATCATGGCATCCGGTCCCATCACTTCCTGGCAAATAGCTGT